>NW_006921768.1:3610599-3636992 GCF_000298275.1 Orycteropus afer afer
CAGCAAACCTGGTCCCCACCTTCTTTTTTCTTTTTTTCCTTCAAATGATTTTGAGTTTTGTTCCACATTGTTCTCCCTCTCTATCCAGGATCTCCCACATCCCTTCCAAGTGGATGACAGTGGTAGCCAGGCACCATGTAGTTCTTCTGGTCTCATACTTGTATAGGTTGCATATCGGATGGTGTACCAGTCGCTAGGACTGATTGTTTCCATTAATTTTGGTTTTCTTCTTTCTTCTTTGCTCTTGACGAGGAGAGACCCATCATTGCATCTCACGTTCAGTTTTTAACAGCTTTTAAAATTACTGTTTTTTTGTTGTTGTCTTTAAAGTTTCAAAAATACGAACTTTAGAAGGCACTGAGCTTTCTGTTAAGGGTGATAGAAAATTTTGGAAACAGATAGTGGTGATGGTTGCATAACAGGATGAACATGATGCCATGAAATTGTATGTATAAAAAATGCTGAAATGGCAGATGTTTTAATGAAATCTGTGAGAGCCAGAACTTAAAAGGACTATCTCATTTTTTTGGGTCTCACAAGTTTTCTGCCTTTGATAGGGTGCAGCCTTACCATTTTTCTGTCACCTGTTTTTTTTGAAAATATGTGAGTTTTCCTTCTCTTGACAGGTTTCTGCCTTTCACAGCTTCTGGCTTTTGCAAGTTTTACTTTATATATACTTACACAAACATAGACAAGAGAACTGCAACGGATGAAGTTAAGACAGTTTGCATTTGTTGAGAACTCACGAAAAGCTTGGTACAAGGTTAAGGTCCCTTTCTTGTATAATCGCAGATGTTTTTCATTGTTATGCTATGAGGTAGGTGCTCTTGTTATCATTCCTCTTTTACAGCTCAGGAAATGGATGCATAGAGCTGTCAAATAACTTGTCCAGGGTCACTTGGCTTGTGTTGACTATTGAAGAAGAATTTGAACCCAGGCAAACATTGCTTCCACAGCCAGGGTTCTTATTAGCCTTTTGGCACACTCCCCTCAGCATAGTATGAATATGTAGTATCTAGTCAAGAAAACTTGATTGTTGGGGATAGATAGAAAATAACTGAGAAAGCACTAAAGAGGATACAGATTGAGAAAGAATGAAATACCAATATAGACATTTGACATCTAATTTTTAAAAGATATTTAATTCTAATATGTGGAACTGTTGGGTGGAGAGTATGTGATGCATATTTTGTAGTTTTTTTTTCTTTTGCAATCCATGTAGCATGGACTGGGTGCTGAGATACTGTAGTCCCAAAAAAAGGCTGATAATGTATTAAGTCATCTGACTTCTGCTCTGCTATTTGTGGAATTCCTCTGTCTGCTCAATTGTTTGCAGGGAGAGGGAGAGCTTTCAGGGAACTCTTTCACCTGTGCACATGTGGGGATCAGCATGCACTGCTTTTAATGTTCCAGCTGCCAGGGACTGAAGACTTGTCATAGATGAAAATATAGCGCATGGAATTTTCTATTATTCATTTTGTGTGTCCATATGAAATGTGATCCCAAATCTTCCAAGGCTTAACTTGGAGAGCCTGAGTGAGTTTTGGAAGTTCCTGTTGTTACTGACTGATCTCTGCCCATTGAAGTACCCCTCTAAATGAAGATTGTCTTTTCTAGGAGATCATTTCTGCTTATAAAATCAGCTCATGATTCAGTCATGAAAAGACTTCCCTTGCCTTTGGTGTTACAGTAACATTTGTAAGAATACTTAATTTATCTTAATATTCCAAATTCACTTGTTAATATCCTTAATAATGGGACACCTTAAGTTATGTTAAAATGTAAATTAAAAAAAATCCCTACTAAAATTCTAAGTGTTAGAAATATACGAATTTCTCTAAATTCAACATATTGGTATTTCTTGAAATTACAGACGTTTGTGGTGATAGCTATGAAGACAGGCAGTGGGGGGCTTAGGGGTGCTTGAGGTAATTCTCTTTTCCTGCCCTGCCATCTTGTGCCTGTAGCCTGCCTTGGATGTAATGTTAAATATGCGGTCTATTAAGACTAGCTCTAGCAGCTCAGTACTTTGAAATGAGGGTCAAATGATAATGACAAAACTTCCATTGCTTTAATTTTGGTGTAAATCTTTGTAGATCTTTCTTTGTCTACTTTTAACCTTCTTCCCTGAGTTTCTTAATATTTTTCTTAAAGTTGAAGATGGAAGATTGGTGGTGGTGAAGGGAATATAATCAAGCTTATGAGGGAAGTCTTACTATCATTAGTAAGTATTTCATGTATGACCATGATCTAACAGTTTTCCTCTGTACCAAACAGATTAGCTTGGCTAACAGCACTTAGTGAAGCAGCTAGCTATTTGTTTAGGAAGCCATTAGGTTGAAAACAGATCACTTAACACAGGCACAGTACAGTAATTTGCTGATTTGTTGTTGGAAGTTGGTTGGTTGCTGGACAACATTGTGGTCCAGCTAACTGGGGCCGAGCCTCTGTTGTTTAATAAGGATTGAGTATTACATTTCCCAGCTTTGTGTGTTCTACTTCTCTTTTGTTTAAGGATATTGTTAGAGACTATAATGTTAGATGTCTTCAAAGTAGTCATGAGATCCAAGAGGTCATAACAGCTGTAAGTTAAAATATTAAGGTGATTTAAGATTGGTGAAAATGACAACTGAATTCCTAATGGTATTCTATGCCATTCCTTAGCAATGCCTGCCTATTTGGAGATTCTGGTAGTGTATTATATTTTCAATTTCTGTCATTCTATTTTGAGACTTATGTGTCCTGTTCTTGTTGCTAATTCAATACTATTGATGTCTTGATTTCTTAAGGCTTTTCTATAAAGCTATGATATAAAAATGTTTATTCAATTTAAAAATGCCATTTCATTGTATTCTAAGACCAGTCTTTTCTGTATAAACAGATAACTCACTGCCCTGGAGTCAAACCTGACTCATAGCGACCCCTCCTTGGGTTTCCAAGTGGTATCACTACGGAAGTAGATTGCCCAATCTTCGTTTTGAGGAGCGGTTGGTGGGTTTGAACCACCAGCCTTTTGGTTAGCAATCAAAAGTCCTTAGGCACTTTGCTACCAGAGCTCCTATATAAACAGATTGTTGTTGTTGTTATGTGCCATCGAGTCGGAACCGACTCATAGCGACCCCTCTTTGGGTTTCCGAGGCAGTATCACTACGGAAGTAGATTGCCCAACCTTCCTTCCAAGGAACGGCTGGTGGGTTTGAACCGCCAGCCTTCTGGTTAGCAGTCACATGTCTTAGGCACTACGCTACCAGTTGTTGTTGTTGTTGTTATGTGCCGTTGAGTTGGCCCGACTCATAGAGACCCCTCCTTGGGTTTCTGAGGCAGTATCACTACGGAAGTAGGATTGCCCAACCTTCCTTCCGAGGAGTGGCTGGTGGGTTTGAACCGCCAGCCTTCTGGTTAGCAGTCAAGTGCTTTAGCCACTATGCTACCAGAGCTCCCACGCTACCAGAGTAGGTATAAATAAAAGAAATAGAACTCATGTAAAAATCTTTTATGCTGTGCTTGCATAGTGCCTAAAGCACTTGACTGCTAACCAGAAGGCTGGCGGTTCAAATCCACCAGCCACTCCTCGGAAGGAAGATGGGGCAATGTACTTCCATAGTGCTACCACCTCAGAAACCCAAGGAGGGGTTGCTATGAGTCGGACCCCACTCCACGGCAGTGTGGAAGGGGGGGGTACTTCATTTTAAGGAACACACTGTGAGTTCTTCTAATATAATGAAGGGAGCTCTGGTGGCATAGTGTCTAAGGCATTTGACTACTAACCAGAAGGCTGGCAGTTGAAACCCACCAGCTACTCCTCGGAAGGAAGGTTGGGCAATCTACTTCCATAGTGATACTGCCTTGGCAACCCAAGGAGGGGTCGCTATGAGTCAGGTCTGACTTCACGGCACATAACAACAACAACAACACATGATACAGAATGATATCCCCAAACACTTACTAGGTGTTTTTGTCATGAACCCATCTTTCCCTGTTTTTGCTTTTACATGAACCTTTGTTTATGTTAGTTGATTCTTCCTGCCCTCCTGTCAACATGTTACTATTGTTGTTAGTTGCCCTTGAGTTGATTCTGACTCATGGCAACCCACTGTGTGCGGAGTAGAACTCCATAGTGTTTTCAAGGCTGTGACCTTTTGGAACACATTGCCAGGCCTTACTTCCAAGGTACCCCTGGGTAGTAGAGTACTTAACTGTTTGTGCTATCCAGGGACTCATATGATGAGCCATACAAACTCATGTTATTTGATTTGCTTAGAGAAAATTAATGAATTTTAAATTTTAGGAAACATCCCATAGAAGTAAAACTCAATTTATTTGGGAGTTTATATAACCAATCACAGTTAACATTAATGTATTCTGTCAGTCAAAGAGAGGGGATTCAACAATCTTCAGAGCACGTCTGCTCCTTCTGTAGGGTTGCTGTGAGTTGAAATTGATTTGATGGCAGTGGGTTTTATTAGCAAATTGCTTAGTACATTGATTATAGAGTTTACAAAAAATGTTCTAAAGAAAGGGAAGGAAGTCCATTTACCTTCATATCAGAAATAATAGACTTAAATTTTTGTCTTTGTCTGGTCAGTAAAATTGAACGATTTTCATACCCAAACTTACTACATTTTCCCCTGCAGAATATTTTGACACTGTAGTGAGAGGAGGGATTAATAATCTCAGTTTGGAGTGGAAAGAGGAGAAAAAGGTAAAGAAAACTTTGGGGGAAATTAGTGGTTCTGAAAAAGTAATAAAACAAAACCAAACACAAAGAACCTATATCAGAAACACTTTAATTAAAGAAGTGATTTTAAAAATAAGGAGAGAGAATGAAAGCATCATTTGAGGAGCTAGTATCTTAATAGTGAAATACACCTACTCCTCACTTATCGACTATCTTGTTACCTGATGTTTTGCCTTTACAACAGTAGTAAAAAAGCCTACCATCAGACTATTTTGCACATTAATGATGTACATCTGGCAGTAAGGAATGCTGGCATGTGAGGTAAGAGTAACATTGGCTGTGAATGGTTAAGGTTATGATACATGGTTCTCAGTGGTTTGGCAGTTATAGAATGATGTAGTCATCCTCCATTTTGTGATCTGATGTGGTCATCCTGCATTTTCGCTTAATGCCAACTTTTGCATAGCAGCCCATTCTTTGGAACCTAACCATGTTGATAAGTGAGGAGTGGGTGTAATGAAATTCTACAGCTGTCCAAAAGAGCAAAGTCCTTAGAATCCATGCATTAATATGTATTTGGGATAGTACCATTAAAAATATGTTCAACTTACTTCCTAAATTTCTACTTTTAATAATAATTCCTTATTTTGTGGGGTAATTTTATTTGCAAAATAAGTCAGGATATCTGTTAACATTCTGGCACCAGCCAATTATAAACTAAGCTTAGACACAATATACAACATGAATGAAAAGCAGAATGGTGTTTTCTGATGTGTGGTGTCATATACCTCTCTGTTTCTTAGCTCCCATGATTCTTCAATTTTGTGTACAACTAGTGGCTAAATAACAACTATTTCAGTGCTTACTATTTTCACTTACTGACAAGTTACTGGCTCGGAAAGTATGGTGGTTTGGGGGGCTTATGGGGTTTTGGGGGCCAACTTTTTATTATGAAAGTTTTCAACCATATAGAGAGCTTGAAATAATAGTACAGTGACTACCCAAATATATTTTGCTGTATATGCTTCCCTCTCCATGTGTTGGATAAGCCATTTGAAAGTAAGTTATTGATAAAGTACGTTGCCTTAGAATAAAGGTATTTTGTAATTACACAAAAGACAATAGTTTCATGGTATACAGGAGGAACTGGTTCCGGGACTCCCTGCTGATACTGAAATCCACAGATGCTTAAGTGCCTTATATAAAATGTCACAGTATTTGCGTATAACCTATGCACATACTCCTGTATACTCTAAATCATCTCTAGATTACTTACAATATCTGTTGTTGTTGTAATGTAAATGCTATGTAAATAGTACTTTATGCTGCCTCTTAACCTTTGTGGGATTGCTTTGACCACTTAATTGCTTTTTTTTTTTCCTTCTCAAATATTTTTCATCCAAGATTGGTTGAATCAATGGATATCAACTGTACTGACTATATCACTATTAAACCTAAGAAAAATAATGATGATTCTTTACTAATATGGGACATAAACTCTCTTAATTTTTCCAATTTTGCTCAAAATGTCTCTTACAGCTTTGGTTTTCAAACCAGGACCAACTCAAGTTCACCCAATGCATTAAGTCATATTTCTTTAGTCTCTTAATAAGAAACAGCAACCCCCTGCTCTTTTTAAGAGTCCACGTCAGTTGTCCTGAAGAGGATATACTTGTTTTATCAATATTTGTTTGTTTTTTTCATTATTCACACTTCATTTTGTCCAGAAGGGATAGGAAATGAAATTGTTAAATCTGTTAATGAGTTTAATCATGGGTGAAGAAGCATGACCTTTGAGAGCTTATTCCTTGAGATAATGATAATGACATCCCTAGGACAATTCTTGGCTTATTCCTTCTGAACTCTTAGGACTGGGCCTAGACATGCTTTCTACAAGTGGATCATAAGGAGATTCATTTACTGCTATGAGAAGTGCAATGAAGAGGTATTATCTGCTCTGAGGAAAGAATTGCTGTTTTAGGCAAAGACCAAAGGGTGTGTTGAGGCTAAGAGACATTAATTTATTGAAATTTTTTATTCAAATAATACTTCTTTGGAGTAGAGTTACAGAAACAAAAATTTCCTGGGACAAATTGGAGAGTGGTAACTTGAGTATGACATTGACATGATGTAATAGTTCTTTTCCACTTCCTCCCTCTGGTTACCCTTTTCCCTGTGTCCTTCTTTCCTATGCATTCCTGCCTCCTGAGCTGTCTCCCTGTGCAAATTCTGCCCTTCTGGTCTCCCATGTTTGATCTGTGGACGGTAAATGTTCACCTTTCACGCCTGTCTCTTCTTTGGCTGGAAGCCAGGGGAGTTACTAGGAGCCATAGTCTTGGGCGTTTTACCAGTCTATGCGACCAGTTTGTTGTTGTTGTTATGTGCTCAGTCTTTTTTATAATTTTGAGTTTTATTCCACATTTTTCTCCTGCTTTATCTAAGATCTTCTATTTTGATCCCTTTCCGAGTGTTTGACAGTTGTAGCCAGGTACCATCTAGTTCTTCTGGTCTCAGGGTCATGTAGGCTGAGATTAGCATGGTCCACCAGGCCCTTGAACTAATTGTTTCCATTTGTCATTCTGCTTTGCTCTGGATGAGGAGAAACCAATTTTTGTGTCTTAGGTGGCTGCTGGCAAGCTTTTAAGACCCCAATCACTACTCACTACTCACCAAAGCAGAATGTAGAACAGTGTTTTTGCACTACTCCATAACTTTGAATATGAATGCTTCTAGAACAGTTGGAGGAGCTCTAGTGGTGTAGTGCCTAAGGCACTTGACTGCTAACCAGAAGGAAGGCTGGCAGTTCAGACCCACCAGCCACTCCTCAGGAGGAAGGTTGGGCAATCTACTTCTGTAGTGATACCGCCTTGGAAACCCAAGGAGGGGTCACTATGAGTCAGGTCCAACTCTATGGCAGTGACTTCGGTTTTGGGTTTGGTGGCTAAATGGTTAAGCACTTGGCTGTAAACTGAAAGGTTGGCACCCAACAGCTCCTCAGGAGAAAGACCTGGAAATCTGCTTCTGTAAAGATTGCAGTCTAGAAAACCTATGGACAATTCTATTCTGTCAGGTCAGGGTGCTCTGAGTCAGAAGTCCAACTCTAGGGCATTCCATAACACAACAGTGTTTGACTTGTGACTCAAAGACAGATTTCACTAGAAAAGAAAAACAGCACCTCCTTGGAAGGAAGGTTGGGCGGTCTACTTCCATAGTGATACTGCCTCGGAAACCCAAGGAGGGGTCGCGATGAGTCGGGGCTGACTCAATGGCAGATAACAACAACACAAAGAGGAAGGTACATAAGATGAATATAGAAAATATAGTATATTTGTGTTTCATCTTTACGTGCACTTTTAATAAGATCTGTGTAAGAACCTGAGACACTTTCTCTTACCAGTAAAACCTAGTGCATAGAATTTGGGATTTATTTTGATTGTTTGGAAGGAAGCCTTTATTCCTCATCTCCTATGTGTTTCTTGCTTGTGTTCCAGATTAGGAAATTCTATTGCTGCGTAATAAACCATCACAAACTTGGTGGCATTATGCTCACAAATTTTTCAACTCAGGGTTGTAAAAGGCATGATAAGAACAGCTTATCTGGTCTGTGAGGTCTGAGACCTCAGCTGTTGTTGTTGTTATGTGCTGTCCAGTCCGACCCGACTCATAGCGACCCCCCTTGGGTTTCTGAGGCAGTATCACTATGGAAGTAGATTGCCTCATCTTCTTTCTGAGGAGTGGCTGGTGGGTTTGAACTGCCAGCCTTCTGGTTAGCAGTCAAATGCCTTAGGCACTACGCCACCAGAGCTCCAGTAAGGCAGCCTTTTATATAAAAGATGCTACTTTTTAGATACTGGGAGCTGTTTTTTGGCTGATAAGTCTCTAGTCTAGGACTTCTGGTAGCATAGTGCCTAAAGCACTTGACTGCTAACCAGAAGGCTGGCGGTTCAAACCCACCAGCCACTCCTCGGAAGGAAGATGAGGCGATCTACTTCTGTAGTGATACTGCCTCGGAAACCCAAGGAGGGGTCGCTATGAGTCGGGTCCAACTCAAGGGCACATAACAAAACAACAAGAAGTCTCTAGTCTAAGAGTTATCAAATTTTAGAGTGCATTATCAAAATGGAAATTCTGAGGTCTCATTCAGGATTCATAGAAGTATGGGTGACTCCACAAATCTGCTTTTTAAAAGAGAACCTTCAGGTGACTCTGATAAATGTGGTGGGAACCACACTTTGAAGCCCATTGGTCTAAGTCCTGAGCAGAGGGAGGGGCATGGACCTTTCTTTCTTCTAGGAGTTCCAATAATCTGAGATGTAGAGGGTGATAGGGACTCCGTGTGGAGATTACCAGACACACAACTGTCTGTCTCTCTGCGGGTACTATTTGAGCATACACTCTTCCATTTTAAGAAATTTCTTAATAACAGAAAGATCAGAAAAGCACACATTGAAGTAACTAACTAGTTACAGAATTGCCTTTGGAAAAGGCATTTCAATTTTAAGGAAAAATGAATGTAAAATCTTTTAAATCTTGGTATTAGTTTTTTTCTTTCTAGTCACTTAAAGGGCAGAAATATTGTGAAATCTTTCTTAGAGAATCTCCTAAAAACTTGAATGATTTGTTGGAGTATGTTAATATATTAAGTAGCAGCAGAATTTTTAGTTCCTTGAATGCAGGAGCTTTTTTCCTTTTTTTAAAAAAAATTCTGTCATGGCAGGTTAGGGGGTGTGAGCAATTAAGAGCCAAATTGCATTGATTGAGTTCTAGCTCCATCACTTGAACAAGTGTGACCTTGAACAAGGTACTTAATCTCTGTGCTTCAATTTTGTTAAATGTTCTCTGTGGTTTTTATTATCATTACTTTGAATCTCCTGCAGTGATTAATCTTTGGCACATAGTTGGTGTTCAGTAAATTTTGGTGGTTATTTGGAATTGCAAATTAAAACAGATTATTTTAAATGAAAACTGAGATTGTTTCAAAGAAGACGTATTTGGGAAGGAAGTTCTGAACACTAGGACCACCTGTGTATTCAAGTGTGATCAATATATTTTTTTTTAAAACCTCCTTTCTTCATCAATTAATGCATGTTCCAGAAATGCAAAGTATCATGCCCACCCCACTGTCGTGGATTGTGATCCGACTCATAGCAACCCCTCCTTGGGTTTCTGAGGCAGTATCACTATGGAAATAGGTTGCCCAGTCTTCTTCCTTCTGAGTGGCTGGTGGGTATCATGCAGCACTCTGTATTACAGAGCCTCAAAAAACCAAACCCACTGCCAGTGTGTTGATTCTGACTCAGAGTGACCCCCATTGGGTTTCCAAGGCTGTAAATCTTTAAGGAAGCAGACTGCCACGTTTTTCACCTGTAGAGTGTTCGTGGGTGCAAACCGCCAACCTTTCGGTGTCAGCCAATCACTTAACTACTGCACCACCAGGATGATTTAAATCAAGAGAGCTAAAGCTCCTTACTGGAGCTCTGGTGGCAGTGCCTAAGGCATTTGACTGCTAACCAGGAGGCATGCGTTTCAAACCCAACAGCCACTCCTTGGAAGGAAGGTTGGGCAATCTACTTCCATAGTGACACTGCCTAGGAAACCCAAGGAGGGGTGGAATCAACTGGACAGGAGTGAGTTTGGTTTTGAGTTAAAACTCTGTATAGTGTTTTAGAAACTACTCATGTGTTAGAATATTTTAACTGTCATATGGAAACTACCAGAAAAAAAGCTACATAAAATTTTCATTTCCTTAGCATGGGAGATTGACATATCTGAATTTTGCTCTTAGAAGTAGTTGGTGTTGTTCCCTACAAAGAGATTATAACTTAGATTTCTCAGGGAGATAACTAATGGACCTCACTGTTGAAATAATTTGACTGTTTTTGTTTATAATTTAAAATAAAACTTCTCTTTTGAGAAAATTGCTGTATGAGTTGAATGTTATTTTTGACTAGTTCAGACTGTGGCTTAAAATACAATAATTTTCTCAGGAAAAAAATAAAGCTCTTGCTAAGAGTTGTAGGATGTAATTCACCAAAATCAGGTATCTGCTTTTCTTGGAGGTTGAATATAATCATGTAAGTAGAGGCTACAAAACCACTTGAATCACCAAGGAAAGCAAGTTTCTTTAGCTGCTCTCCATCTAAGTGGTCTTCATCATATAGTTTAATTAAATATGATCATCAGTAATGGTTCTGTTTTCCAAAGGGAAAAGATGACTCTGAGTTTTTCAAGATCTGGCATGTTCCAAAAATAAATTCATATTTTACAAATCATCTGAAAACCAAACCAAATTCACTATTACTGAGTTGACTCTGACTTATATTGACTCCCATTGGGTTTCCAAGGTGGTAAATCTTCACAGAAGTAGATTGTCCCATCTTCCTTCTGTGGGTTTGAACCACCAACCTTCTGGTTAGCAGTCAAATGTGCTGCCAGAGCTCATTACAAAAAGACTAGAATGAGAATATTCATAGTAATTTTATTTGTATTATCCACAAACTGCAAACTCATGTATCTGAATTGTGGCACCAAAGAATACTAGTTACTAGGAATGCCTCTGTGCAGTTGTGTCTGTCCACAATGACTACACAAATGGAGTGTACTGATATACTCGGAGACAGACAGAAAATTTTATATAACTAAATTCCCTATGGGGAATTTCCTGATCTAGAGGAAGAGATGAGACATTTAGATATAGTTACCAGAGAACATTTAGAAGTTCAAAGGAATAAATACCTTCCCTTATTAGTAGATTATGTGCAGAAAATTTGTGAACAGCAGTAAAAGAATTTTCTGGGGTGGCTGTGTAGTCCACCTTTATATATAAAGACATAACTAGTTTAGAATGTTAGATTTAAAGGAGTCCAATTTAAATAGGATTTATAAATGTCACTAACACTTCTATACTTTAGACAGATAACCATTACTTCTGCCTACATGTCTGTCTCAAACGAGTAGTTACAGGTTGAAGGATTAAAACAGAAGATGATTATTCCTAGGTTATAGCTCTTCCTTGATGAAGATTTTTCCTTTCAGGTTTGATTGTTGTTCATTCACATAGGAAATAACATAACCTTATTCACTGCCTTAACCTCATCTTCATGTCCCAGCTGCCTGGTGGCTTGGCAGGACTTGACTGGAAGCGCCTACTTGTGGGCCCTGGTTTCTGAAGGAACTGTGTTGCGCTCTGGGTGCTCTGTTGAGTTATAGATGCCACTGAATTGGATAGGGAAATTCACTGTCTTCCTACTGTTTTCCTTAATTTTTCATATATATATATATGTATTTTTTTTTCCTCCTATTTCGTACTTGGTTTTAATCATGCAGTAGGAACATTATACTTTATTAATAAGTCAAATCAACTGTTTAATCAGAGATGTGGAAACTGGCATACTATCTCTGTAATTTGTGATGTGCCGTGCCACGTCAACCTCATATTTGAGCTTTTATCAGGAAAAGCTATAGACAATTGCAAAGCATTGTTATTAACACAGCTGATCCTACAGTGAATTAAGGTGAGAAAATAAGTCTCTGGGGGCAAATTGCTTCTCTGTAACAGTTGTATTAACCCTTCTGGCACATGTGATATTATCTAGTAATTTACCAATTGGTATGTGCCAGTTCCCCTCTTGATATGTAGAAGAAGAAATGTATCCATGCTCTTACTTGAATCAGATTCCCTTTTTACAAGTAAATATAATTTTCATTCAGAATATATATGTATTCTCCCTGGTTCATTTATTCATGGACGTGGGATGCTTTTGAGCTTGTGGACTTTCTGATGAAAATGCCTAATAACTGCATTTTATATTCTAGGTAGTGTTAGTGGACCTGGAATATTAGTCTTTCTTGGTTTTTCATGACTTTATCACTTTGGGGTCAAGACTTGTTTGCTGTTTCTTCCTAGCTGAAGGTAGGGAAGAAACAATGTGTTTTGCAGCATGCAGTGTATATATAAATATTCAAGAATGATGATGGTACTCAAAATGCCAGAAGGCGCATACTTGACTAGAGTGAATAAGAAAGGAGAACAGAGAAAATATTAAGAGCAAAAGGAAGGAGAAAAACCTAGATGATTAAGTTTAGGAAGAGAGGACTAGGAGAATGAGGTCCTTTAAGCTTGTGAAGTTGTTCAGATTTGTGGCGTACATCATCCCAATAGCAGGAAAAACACTAGAGTTCAAAAATGCCACATCACAGTGGTTTTATATACATTGTTTTATTTGATCCTCACATCATATCTCTGACTTTTTTTAAATAGATCATGTCACAAGTTAGCAACAAGTTTGGCCAGAGTCATTTTACCAACTGTGCAATACCAAACTTTGTTTCCCTCAACTTAGTATCCCTTTAAAATTTCAAGTGTCTTGTCAGTAAGGTGACGGAGACTGCCCCCATAGGATTTCTGAGGTTGTAAGCTTTACAGGAGCAGTCTGCCTCATCTTTTCTCCCGTGGAATGGCTGTGGGCATTTGTACTGCTGATGTTTCAGTTAGCAGCCGAGTGCTTAACCAGTGCACCACCATGCTCCTTTCTGATCTATCTCATTGCCATCGGAGTCTATTCCAACTCATAGTGAGACTCATTAGTTTCCAGTGCTATAAATCTTTATGGAAGTCGACTGCCTCATTTTTTTTTCCACAGAGTGCTGGTGGGTTTGAACCATAGACCTTTTGGATAGGAGCCAGATGCTTTAACACCACCAGAACTCCATTTTAATCTATAAAACCAAAACCAAACTCACTGTCATTGAGTTGATTCTGACTGATAGTGACCTCCATTAGGTTTCTAAGGCTATAAATCTTTGCGGAAGTACATTGCCCCATCTTACTTCCACAGAGCGTGTGGAGGGTTTGAATGACTGATCTTCTGGCCAAATGTCTTATCCATTATGCCACCAGAGTGTATTTTTTGATCTATTTTTTTTTTTTAAAAAAGACAACTCACTGCCATCCAGTCGGATCCGACTCATAACGACCCTTGCTTAGGTTTTCAAGGCAGTATCTCTATGGAAGTAGATTGCCCAATCTTTCTTCTGAGGAGTGGCTGGTAGGTTTGAATCACTGACCTTGTGGCCAAATACCTTATCCACTATGCCACCAGAGCATTTTTTTTGATCTATAGAGGTTCCTAAATCTTATAGGGTCTTCACTAATTATGAAATTTATATATAGTTGAAAGCATATATCATATGCATATATCATATATAGCATATATCATATATAGCATAATTTGTCTTTGGCTGTCTTAGAAAATCTTACATACATATATATAATCTTTATTGTGATTTGGGTGAAAGTTTACAGAGCAAATTCATTTTCCATATAGCAGTTAATACACATTTTGTCTCATGACATTGACTGAAATTCCCCATAGTGTAACAACTCTCTTCCTGTTTCCTCCCCATAGTTTCCCCTCTCTGTGTCCTTCCCTCCCATGCACTCCTGCCCCCTGAGCTGTCTCCCTGTGCATACACTGCCCTTCTGTTCTCCCATGATTGCTCTCTCCAAGGAGTGTATCTACCTGATATAAATGTTCAGCTCATATACGTATCTGTTATTTGGCTGGAAGCCGCAGGAGTGCTCTCAATTCCAGACTTGAGGGGCAGCTAGGGGCTATAGTTTCAGAGATTTCATCAGGTTCTATCAGACCAGCAAACCTGGTCTTTCGAAAATCTTATATTTGGATTAAGCAAATGTACAAAATGAACAAAGTATGATAATCGGGAAAAGGGAGAAAGACAACATATTTTGTCTTAAGCTTTACTGGATTCTGAAGCAATCTTTCTTTAAAAGCTGGCTAAAATGTTTCATTGTGTTTTTTGCCCCTTTATTTAAAAAAATTACGGTTCTTTTTCTGTGTAACAATTGCTTGAAAACTCAGAGGCTTAAAGCAACAAGAGTCATTTGTATTTCTCATGGCTCTGTTATGTGGGTAAAACTTGGTGGGGATGGCTCAGTTCTCTAGGGTGATGTGAGGGGGGTGTCGCATCTGGGGCTGCAGGATCTACCTCCGGTGCTGGTCATCACCTGGGAGCTTAGATGAGACTCTTGGCCAGGGACCTCAGTTTCTTTCCATGTGGGCCTCTTATAGGGCTGCTTGGGCTTCTTTAAAGTAAGGTGGTATGTTTCCAAAAGTGATTATTCTAAGAAACAAGAAATGAAAGCTGCCAGTCTCTTATGGTATAAGCCTGAAAACTGACACGGTGTTAGTCCCTTTGTATTCTTTTGGTGGAAGAGTCATGGAGCCTATACAAATTCAGTGGAAGAGAACAAGCCCCACCTTTCAATGGGAAAAATATCAGAAAACTTGCAGACTTCTTTAGTCTATCACAGTCATAATGCCTCATGAAAATGTAGAAAATTTAAATAGTAGAGAAGTGTTTAAACCACAAAGTGACAGTTTTTTTCTTTCTCCTTATCTTTTAGTTCCACTCCTTGGAGGGAAGGTAAAATTTTGGTGTAGATCCTTCCATATATGTTTATATTTATCAAATAGAGTACCTGAAACATTTATTAAGATACCAATAACCTGTAACTCTTCATTCTCAAACTTAGATACAGTGTTTTCCCTTTTCTATGTTGAAAAAGTCAAAATAACAATCAATTTCAAAAATGAAAGTTACCTCTTAGCACTCTGTGTGTCCCTTCCAAAACAGCTGTCCCTTATATAGCACACTTCCGTAGTGAAGAAACCCAAGGATAGGTTGCTATGAGTCGTATGTGACTCAGTGGAAGTGAGTTTGGTTTGTTTTTTTTGTATGGTTATTGGTACAAATTTCAATATAGCCACAGTATCTTAAATTGCTCAGTGTCTGGACCAGGTGTTAAGTTCAAATGAGAGCTTTACAGGTTCTTGGACAATGCCAAGTAAATGTATGCTAATACCAAGTCTTGTTCGAAATGATATTTTATATATGAGTTTACCTAATCGTTATAAAATCCTTGGAGCTCGGTACTATTATTATTAATAGATTACTATTAATAGCTTGTGGAGCTCTGGTGTTAAAACCTCTGAACACACCGGCCACTCCATGGGAGAAGGCTGTGGCAGTCTGCTTCCATGATTTACAGCTTTAGAAAGCCTATGGGCGGCTAGCTCTACTCTGCCCTAGCGGATCACTGTGTGGGAATCGATTCTGTGGCAGGGGCTTTAGGTTTTGGTTTATTTAGATTGTAAGAAATAGAACAAGCAAACAATTTTCCAAATTCACTAATTCAGAAGGTGGTAAATGTTAGAATTTAAGGAAGAAATGAGACATGCACTAAAGCAAACATGAAAGGCTTGAAATAGAACTGTAAACAAAATAAAAGCATCAGTGGAACAATTATAAAGAATTATAAGAAGTGCCAACTTTTAGAGAGTTTTAGAACTGCCAATCTGAAGTTGCTACCTAGGTTATTCAACTGGCAAAACAGATGTGCAAGTCATGTTAGACTTTTCTTTTAGCTAAGAACTTAGTGAAAGTGCTTTATAGAGATAGAAAGCCACAACCTTTACTTCTGTCAGGTGGGGTACCTCATGGCTTACATGGCATTCACTCTTCTAAGAAACCTTTTCCAGTAGCCTTCTTGTTGTTATGTGCCGTAGAGTCAGTCGGACCCGACTCATAGGGACCTCTCCTTGGGTTTCTGAGGCTGTATCACTACGGAAGTACTTTGCCCAACCTTCCTTTCCAGGAGTGGTTAGTGGGTTTGAACCGCCAGCCTTCTGGTTAGCAGTCTACTGCCTTAGGCACTACGCTACCAGAACTCCTTTCCAGTAGCCTTGGTCCTTCAATAATCTTTTCTGATCTTCAGGAGGAGTACTTATTACCCAGATCACACATTTAGCTGTTGACTTTGAGATAGCTTATCTCATGTTCTATTTTTTTTTCTTTATGTACTTAGAGGAAAAAAAAAAAGGTTTTATATCTTTAATGAAATTATGAACTCCTATTCAACAGCAGCTTGGGGTACTGGAAAGTACAAAGAATTTGGAATTAAATGACTTGGGGTCATATTTGGACTCTATCCATGAATTGGAGGCAAAGGCCAGTTCTTTGCTTTAACAAATATTATCATATAATAATATCTGACTAGAGGATTTTGTGAAAAATAAATGAGAAAATATAGATTAAGTGCTTTATAACCTGTGACATGCTATTATAAATACTATCTGCTATGGTTATTTGCACATGGGAGCTCTGGTGTCATACTGCCTAAGGCGTTTGACTGCTAACCAGAATGCTAGCGGTTTATACCCACCAGCTACTTCTTGGAAGGAAGATCGGGCAATCTACTTCCGCAGTGACACCTTAGAAACCCAAGGATAAGTTGCTATGAGTCGGATCCGACTCAATGGCAATGAGTTTGGTTTGTTTTTTGTATGGTTATTGGTACAAGTTTCAATATAGCCACAGTATCTTAAATTGCCCACGGTCTGCACCAGGTGTTAAATTAAAATGAGAGCTTTACAGGTTCTTGAACAATGCCAAGTAAATGTATTATATTTAAAAAAATCATCTACCTTTAATCTTTATACTGCATACTTCATATCATTATCTCAGTATCAGTTTTGCATTTTTGTCATCATCCCTATAAGCTTCAGTAGCATCAGAAATATTATTACTTTTAGTAATTATAGTGTCATAATAATAATTCACAAAAAGAAAATCCTTTTTCATGATTGGATAGTTAGTGTTTTTTAGCATTAGTAATTGTATCTTTGTAGGGTTTTCTATATTTTATCACAGTCCTAATAATTTTCAGCCCTGGTAGCATAGTGCCTAAGGCACTTGACTGCTAACCAGAAGGCTGGCGTTTCAAACCCACCAGCTACTCCTCAGAAGGAAGGTTGGGCAATCTACTTCCATAGTGATACTGCCTCAGAAACCCAAGGAGGGGTCACTATGAGTTGGGGCCGACTTGATGGCATATAACAACAACAACAATAATTTTCAGTGAGATAGATTAGCACTATCTTCATTTTAACAAATGAGCAGTTTGACACAGTGGAAATGATATTTATAATTGAGCTAAGACTGGGCTGCAAGGTCCTGTAGTGGATTCAATAGGAAGTGCATTGAGATGCACCCTGCCATTCTTGTGTTGTCTTTTTTTGCAGCTTCTGAATTCTTAAAATTTATTGTTTTTGGTATTGGTTAAAAGTATTTTTACAATGAGTTTTTGGTTATTATGAAAAAGAAGTTATTTGTTGAGGGAATGAAAATAAAAGTTTAAAAGTGGAATTCTCATAGAAATGAGTCTAAATGAGTCTTAACTTGTTGTGTTCAGTGTCGTTTGGAATTTAAGGTGTGAGAGAGAGAGAAAGAGGAGAGAGAGAGAGAGAGAGAAAGGAGGCTGGAAAGAGAAAGGAGAAGGAAGGAGAGGATAGATTAGAAATTGCCCTGGGAGAGAGAGAAAATTAAATTTGACCCAAAACTGAGTTCCTGAAACTCAGTAGGATCTCATTTTAAAAAGTTACATGAACTTGTATACATAAGTGAAAAGCAATTCGTGCAGCCCCACAAAATAAAACAGGATAAAAGATCATTTTAAAGCCTGTACATAAAATCAGTTATTCATTCTTAGGCTGCAATTGACTCTTTGTCATTACTGATAATTATTTCCATTTTTTTTTCCACACTAAGAACCTGCTTGACACTTGTTTCCTGTCTTATTTATAGAATGCTTAAGCTATATCTTAAGTACTCATGTTTGCATATTCAAAACACTTAAAACTGATCTGCCTGCCTCTTTTTGAGCCTTAATGAGCTATTTATAAATTTCATAACTATTGACACTTTTATATTTTTCTGTGGGAAATTAAATGTGTGAAAATGACATTTCCATCTGTAACCAGCATTTGGTCATCTTTATGAGTTTTAGTTGATAATGCAAGCTAACCAAGAAACCGTCATAAGGAAAAAATCTGATAAGAGTCAGAAGTTGAGTTTAGTTAGTTCAAACTAAAGACAAATCACTATTTTCTTGCTAACCTTTACATGTACTAAATTAAGATTTTTTTTTTTAATTGGCACAGATTTTTCTTTCTCTTAGCATGTGTTATGTATAAGCAGTTTGCCTAATACAGTTCATTGTTTTCCAGCTACTGTTCCCAATAAACTAAATTATAGTAGAAACAGATTAAACTGGCAATGACAACATGAACCAGTGATATGTGGAAGATAGACAGTTTGATGACTCCACTAGGCAGTAATGCGTTTGTCTAAATCCATCTGTACAGAAAGGGATAATTCTGCTAGGGAACTGAAAAGGTGGTATGAGACCACATGATAAATCTTTTCTAGACTTCTTGTGAAATTTTGATTCTCCCTTTCCCTACAATGTGCTCTATATGTAATAAACATTTTTAAAGCATAGGATTTCTCCTGCACATGTCAAAATAAGTATTACAATAGATGATAAAAGATTTTCCTTGATAGAAGATGTAGGTATAGTGCTTTGAGTTTAGGCAAATATTTTAAGAAGCAGAAAATTGTAGTTATCGATTCTTAATAACTTCTACTTATATGGTAATACATTTTCACTAAAACAAGGAAAAATTACTATATAATAATTATTTTCTTAAATGCTGCTTAAAACATTAAGACATATATCTAGGAAAGACTCAAAATAACCTTTTCTTCTTCCAGCATTTTTCATCCACATCCCTTAATCTGATTCCTGATGGGAAGCAAGTAGTATGCATAGTGGTTAAGGATCTAGATTTGGGAGCCAGTCTGCCTGGGCTGGAAACCTAACTTGGCCCCTTAGGAGCTATGTGCAGTTTGGTTCATAATGGTGTTGCCTGTGATTAGCTTCTTTTGTTATGCGAGTTACATGAAGCACTTATAACAGTGCCTGCTTCATGGTCAGAGTTATATAAGACTTACTTAGAGTCAGCATCCTCTGGCAGCTTTTAGCAAAGTTAATTGAACAATAATTTCTTCATTTTATATTCTCTTTTTTTTTTTTAAGCCTACCAACTATAAAAGAGGAGGGGCTTTGGGACCGGAATAGGTTGCAGTCATCTGCTATTTTTCTAATTGTTAACCTTGGGAAAGCTTTAAATACGTTGAGCCTAAATTTCATTGTTATTTAAAATGAAATAATACCTCATAAGATTATAGTAAGATGTCAATGAAATTATGTTTTGATTTATCACACCAGGAGTTGCCACTGAGAGAATCTGCTAGAAGTCATGAGCCATCACCCTTGAAAAAAGGGCCCATCCTCCCTCTGAAAAAAGCAACCCACATTTCATTTTGCATACTACTTTAGCCATCTGTGTAAGGAGTTCCTATATTATAATGATATTGGGTAGATATTAAAAAATACTAGTACTTCCTCTCATTTGTACACATAATTCTATTTCCTTCAACTTACAGCCAAATTTGTATCTAATTTTCAATACTAAAAATATTTTGTGTATTTATAATATACATAATATTTTATAAGTAAAATTTAATACATAATATTTTAAAACATTTTGTGTGTCTTACTTAGAATCAATTGTAGCTATTCAAGACCTTGATATAGGTATAAGCAGTGTTACCTGTTCAGGCTGTTACTGACTCACATCTTTCAGGAAATGGATAACCAGTGGGGATCCATTTTGCTTGATCTCTTATGGCTCCAAGTATGGGCAAATTTTCCAGCTTTCTGCCCAAATGCAAACTATGATTTTAGCACTGATAACTAGGCCAATATTAGTCTCTGGAAGTCAGATGCTGATCATTGGTAAAGATTGGAGCACTGACTATCAGACTTGTCATTTCCTTGGAAAACAAGAATTAAAATTCTGGGCTTTTTTACCTGTTTAATTTAGATTTATAAGCGTCAGTGGCAGCAGCTGTCTCGTTTTACATTTTGTTCAGGAACTGCCACATTTTTGGTGCTCAATTAATGTGTTTTTACTTTTTATCTAAATTAATGATTCTATCCCTGAACTAATTTACATATTTCCATTTGTGGTACTAAGGAAATGGGAAATATTTTTTTCAATTCAGTGCCTGGAATTTTAGACTAAAAAAATAACAAATCATCAGGCATCAGCATGAAAGACAGTTTTGAAAATATGCAGTTAAATTTTTTTTTTTTAAAGCTGTTCAACTTATTTTGCTTAGAAAGGTGGCTGAGAATTGCTTAACTGATTAAAGGTAAGGAAAATGTTAAGAGATTTATTCTTTTATACTTTGAATGCTAATATATGACTAAGTATTAATTGATTATTTATACCTAATTAAATTTCCTATAGAGTACTATTACCTTTTTAATTAAATGTCATTTGAAAGAAGTATCAGTGTGTTGGAATTGAAGGAGATTTCCAATAGATGAGAGAAAAGATTTTCTTTAAAATGATAGGCTGGTGTTTTTTAAAAGAATTATTAGAGGTTCTTTATTTTATTTTTTTTGAGGGTCTTTATTTTTATTATTTCAAAATTTATTTTGGTTTGGATTTTGACTACTTAAAGGAGCTTGACGAATGAATCTTAAAACTAAATACATAAAGCCCTCTTACTCCTTTTGTTGATCATAGTCTTGAAACATTGTATAAGCACATTTACTGCAGAAAAAGCCATCATCATCATCTGTGGAAAATCGATATATATTTTTAAAAATTTAGATTGATGATCTGGTGCCATCAATGTTAGCTGAAGCTTGGGGGATGCTCCAGGGGTCAGCAGCAGGCCAGCTGAGCTCTTGCATCATCAGTGACTATGAGATTGACTTTCTCAGGCTATTCTTTCCCAGTGTGGGCGCCAAGCTTCTTGGCTGAGATGAAAGATGTACCTGAATAAGATTTTGACAGGAAATAGTATTAAATAAACTAGTGGATTTATCAGGGGGCACTGCTACCTTGGGCTAAGGCAAGTAGATTTTGCCTTTGTCTATAAAATTGAATTTTATTTCTCTGTTTTTTTGTGGAAGTTAAACTGCCCAATCATAGACCTTTAAAGTGATAATACCATTGCATATGCACTGATTTCATAATCTAACAGAATTCAGAGATGATAAATCTTTTCACATCTTTCTCTCTTGCTTATATAAGCTCAGAATGTAGGTCATGACCTGTTAATGAGGCTTGAAAGTCTTAAAATCATTTTGTTGGGGTACAATGAACTTTTTTTTTTTTTTTTTTTTTAAAAAGGAAAAGAAAGAGACTAACAAAATTCAGAGTGCAAAGCACAAAGTATTGGCACGTGTAAAGATGGGTTGCAAGTGTGTGTGTGTTTGTACATGTGTACTTGGTCATGGTGTCAAATGTTATGTTACTTGCGTTGCATTTAGAGTTTGAATGACAATATTCCTATCCCTGAGGGTGACTGACTAATGGCATATTCCAATTTTGAGGATGCTTTTTTCTGAAGTAGTAAGTGATAGTGTGACTGCTGGTGAGTTTTATAGAATTGCCACTGCGTTCTGTATTTGGAAATGCTTACTTTACTCTTACCCTGTTTCTACTCTTAGGTCTTCTTACTTCTTGGTATATTATAAAATAATGGTTCTCAGTGTGCCCCTGAGCCAGAAGTATTTCGTTGCAGAAAATGAATAGAAGAGTATTTTTTCAAATCATAGAAAAGTAATACGTTAATGGATATAATTTCTCAATTTAAAGTTTTTCCCAGTGACTCTTACTACTTGTCAGATGATAAAATGAAAGTGAGAAGAGCCAGGATATTTGAATATTTGGAAAACTTAGCTTACTGTGCTTAATTCAGTAGTTTTATGTTTCATGTATGTAATATGGTCTTATTTTCTGCTGGTAAAGGTTTCTTGGTCATATGGTACAATTAGATACATTAACATTTCAGGTAGTCTGATGCCTGACCAAATTTGAAAACCGCCCTAGGTGTAAGTATCCCTAACAAGTCCATTTTGATTTACTGATCAATCTCTAAGGCTGAATCAGCATCACAAAATATGAGCTAAGTACCAATAGCAACATCACAGTCTTGGAGTATTGTTTATCTTTAATAGTACAAAGGTATTGAAATAAAACCCTCAGTTTTCATTTCTAGCTGTTTGAAATGGGCTGTTGAAATGGTATATTTTGTTTTCTTCTTATTCCCATGGATTTCTGAGGCACCTGTGTCTCACTGGAGGCCATAGACAAAACCTTAGCCAAGTGAAGGCTTTTCTCTTACTCAGAAGTCAAATAACACATGGCTGGAGTTTTTGGCATATGGAAGTGGATAACCTTCCTTTGGGATGATCTTTTCATCTGTGCTACACTTCATTTCAACTAATGTCATGTACACACACGTTTTATTTTTATTGATGAATATTTAAATTTTTCATAAGTGCATAAAACCATAATAACAGAACAATCAAACATTATAAAAGTATGTATCAAAAAAGTGAAAGTCTCTCTCCTTTATTCTTCTTGCACCAATCCCTCTGTTCTAATAAGAGTTAGTAGTTTGGAGTTTCGTTTCAGATTTTTTTTCCCCCTTTGCGAGATTAAGGATTCAGAGATAGCAAGGTTGAGCATCATGTTTTTCTACTTCAGTTGTTCTAATGAGTTATGTTGATTAATTGTATGTAACTTTTTTCCTTATAAAATTGTCCATTAAAGAACATTTGGAAAATACAGATACAAGAAAAAAATAATCTCCTTCACAGTTTTTCTGTATGTTGATATATGTTTTTAGTTCCTTTATGCATGCACTTTTGCATTTAATTTCAATTTAAACAAAATGGGATTTTATTTTTAATATTGTTTGCCAAGCTACCTTTTTTTTCACTCGGTAATATGTCATCAGTGTTTTTCCATTTAATCAAGTGCTTTGTTCTTAAAAATAATGAACTGCTATACTTAGTTAACTAATCATCTGGTATTGAATATTTAGATCTTTTCCCAAATGTTAAATAGAAATTATAGAAATTAGAAAGCTGATACTAAAATTCATAAGAAAATTAAGAGAGCTAGAGTTATTTTGAAAATGAACAAATTGGACGTCTCATGCTGTCTCATTACAAGATTTATTATAAAGAAAGCTATAGGAATAAAGACAGTATTGATATTGACAGAATGATAGACACACATAGATCAGTAGAACAGAATAAAGCTGGTGGTGTAGTGGTTAAGGCATTTGGCTGCTAAGCAAAAGGTCGGTAGTTTGAACCCACCAGCCACTCCACGGAATAAAGATTAGTTGGTCTGCTTCTGTGTTTACAGCCTTGGAAACCCAATGGGAGTCACTATGATTCGGGATTGACTTGATGGCATTGTGTTTGGGTTTTTGTTTGTTTAATTGGTCTTTTGCTTTTTGATCAACAAATCGTAACTTGTTGATTTAAAACAATTGGATATTGGTAAGGAAAAAAATGATTCATTTCCTCACCAAATGTGTAAAGCTTAATTTGAAATGGCTTGTAGACTTAAACATAAAAGTTAAAACTGTAATAGCTGTAAAGGAAAACTTAGGATGAAATAATACCAACCATTAGTTTCCTAGGATTGCTGTAACATTACTACTAATGAGTTGTGTGCCTTAAAACAGCTTCTGTTCTGTGACAATTCTGTAGGGTATAAGTCTGAAATCAAAGGGAAGGCTGTAGGAAACAATCTATTCAGTGCATTTCTCTGAGCTTCTCGTGTTGCCAACAACAATCCTTAGTGTTCTTTGCCTTGTAGATGCATTACTCCAATTTTTACCTCCTTCATTACATGCCATTCTCTCTTTTTGTCTGTTTCAGGTCTGCTTTCTTAAAAGGACAGCAGTTATTTTAATTTTAGGGCACATTCTGCTCTAGTATGACCTCATCTTAATTTGACATCATGTGCAGACAGTAAACTTGCACTCAACAGGTACCAGGGGTTAGGACTTGAACATATTTTTTTGGGAGACACAGTTCAGTCCACAAGACCGACTTTATTATAGGCCTTAGAACACCAAAAACCATAACCATAAAGGAAAAAAATTGATAAATTAGACTTCATTAAAATTAAAACCTTGTGCTCTTTTAAAGAAGCTGTTAAGACCTAGGGAAAATAAAGCATTAAGAGCTAGAATATATAAATATGTAATGAACTCTTGTAACTTAAAAATAAGAAATCAACTCAATTTTAAAAATATTTGAAAGACTTAGACAAGTGATTTACACAAAATAAGATATGTAAGTGGCCAATAAGCACATGAAAAGAGCCTTAACATAAATCATCAGGGAAATGCAAATAAAAACCACAAAGAATGTGAAGCTACTAGATCTCTCATTTCATGCTTGAGAGTGTCTGAAATAGTACAATCACACTGGAAAACAGCTTGGCAGTTTCTTACAAAGTTTTTTGTAAGTTTAACATGTACTTACTGTATTTTTCATTATCTGTCTAGAGAATCATAAGCACATGTCCACAAAAAGACGTGTACATGAATGTTCACTGAGGCTTTATTCGTAATATCTCCAAATTAGGTTTAACAGGGTAAATGATTGAACAAATTATAATCGTCGTACACTGGGATACTATCAGCAGTGAAAAAGAATTAGTGACAAATATAATAGCTCTATAGCTGGATCTCAAAAATATTATGCTGAGTAAAAGAAGCCAGAAACATATTGTATGATTGCACTTAAATGAAGCTTTAGAACAGGAAAAGTTAAGCTATAGTGATAGAAATCAGATAAGTGATTAGGGTGAGGAATTGACTGTAAAAGGTCATGGGGGAATTTTCTAGAATGATGGAAAGAAATGTTCTATATAATGATTGTGGTAGTAGTACACTTGTATTACTTTTCTTTATTAAAACTCATCGAACTCTGCATACTTGGTATAGACATATTTGCACATACAGTCATGCGCCACTTAATGTCCATGATGTGTTCTGTGAAATAGGTTGTTAGGAGATTTGGACATTGTGTGAACACCATATTGCTTTTTCTTTAAGCATTTTGAACAATCTTCAGGCCTTAGCAGTAATTGTCAAGTGATAGGAGGGATTCACTTTTGTGTTGGTTTTCAGTCTACATCATTAGAAATTTCTCCATGTCAAGGAGCTCTGGTGGCTCAGTGCCTAAGGTATTTGACTTATACCCAGAAGGCTGGCGGTTCAAACCCACCAGTCACTCCAGAAGGACGATGGGGCAATCTACTTCCATAGAGATACCACCTTGGAAACCCAGTGAGAGGTTGCTATGAGTCAGAATTGACTTGATGACAGTGAGTTTGTTGTTTTTTTTTTCTTTTTTTTGGTAACTTTCAGCGGAGCTGATCCTTTAACAGCTTGGAGAACTTTTTCCTTGTTTTTAAGGCTCATCATGATCAACTGCAACAGGCCTGAAATCACAGGCAGTGTTAGTCACAGATTTTCCACCTTTGTGTTATTAAATAGCCTTTGTTTCACTTCCAAATCCATACCTCTGTAGTGCCTCTTGCTGCTGCTAGCACTGGTTTTGCTGCATTTGGGAGCCATGATGCACTTCATGGTATATTTTCAAAAGAAAATTAAGCAGAGAGAATGGAACACTTGAGATGTGTGGTACATGAGATTTAGTGCTGCTGCTTGCCTCCAACTTGAAGCATACACTGTTAAACAGTAAACTTTTTAGATAGAAAGTACAGTACATACATAAGCCAGTAACATAAGTGTTTATTATGACTGTCAAGACACAGATGTATGTTATATATGGAATAGAACATATATAACATACATCTGTGTCTTGACAGTCATAATAAACACTTATGTTACTGGCTTATGTATGTACTGTACTTTCTATCTAAAAAGTTTACTG
>NW_006921768.1:3637467-3638231 GCF_000298275.1 Orycteropus afer afer
TTTTTTTTTTTTTTAAATGATGGAGGTAGTGTCCTTGAGAAGAATATGAGTTTTGCCAATCGTCTTACCTGCTCCCCCTCACAGCCTGGGTTAAATAATAAAATGATTTAGAATTGGAATTTGTGACACTTCTCTGGAATGAACAGTTTTTGGGGGGTTTCTACTAGAACCAGGCTGTGTGTGCTCAGTTCTTTGTAGCCCAGTATTAATCTTAGTACTTCAGAATACATTCCTCATTTCTATATTAAACATAAAACTGAAGCCCTTCCCATCAAATCAATTCTGACTCATAGCGACCCTCTAAGGACAGAGTAGAACTGCCCCCATAGGGTTTCCAAGGCTGTAAATCCTTATGGAAGCAGACTGTCACATCTTCCTCTTGCAGAGTGGCTGGTGGGTTTGAACCACAGGGCTTTACAGATTGCAGTTGAGTGGTTTAACGTATTAAACGCTGTTATTTCTTTTTGTTCCTCTCTAGTAACTGAGAGAACTTTAGTAATGATTTTTGTGTAGGTGGATGACCTTTGAGCTCTTTTATAGTTTTAAAACAAGAGTTTGGTTTCCAGAAATACTGTTTTAAATTCTGCCTGGAATTTTTTTTTTCTTTTGACTTTCAAAATGAATGTACCCTATGCCTGTTGTTGTCTTGCCTTGTTCTCCTTCTCCATTAACTCAGTAATGTGGCTAATTAATTTTTCTGTTTGTTTGGCCAAATGATCGATAGTTAGCGTGATTGTTAAGCCTAATGTAATTTTTTCATAATA
>NW_006921768.1:3639475-3648050 GCF_000298275.1 Orycteropus afer afer
GTATCACAACGGAAGTAGATTGCCCAACCTTCCTTCCGAGGAGTGGCTGGTGGGTTTGAACCACCAGCCTTCTGGTTAGCAGTCAAATGCCTTAGACACTACGCCATCACAGCTCCCAATCATAATTAAGGGGTAGAGTTTGGATGGACATGCAGTAAGTAAGACTTAGCCAGCAGGTTCTTCTAGTGCATAAATCATTGTTTTAGCTGCCAATTGTAGAATCATATAAACAATCATATACCAAGAAAAAGTAAGGCATCTTTTTTTTTTTTTTAACTTTTTATTGTGATTTGGGTGAAATTTTATAGATTTGTTTTACATTCAACAATTCACATACATCTTTTGTGATACTGGTTACATGTCCCACAGTGTAACATCCTGCCTCCCACTTTTCCCTGTGATTACCCTTTGCCCGTGTCCTTTTTGCCTGTGTATTCCTGCCTCACTATATTTCTCCCTGTGCAAATGATGCCCTTCTGATTTTGAGTATGACATCTTTTAAGGTAAGACATGTACTTACAGAATTTCCACAGAAGTTTTCATTTTCTAATTGTTACTTTTAGAAATATAATTTTTTCATGTGGGTGGGAAGTAAGTAAGTTCAAGAGAGCCTTTGACAGGAGGCCTAAACTTCTCTGACATAACATTCTTCACTTGTCTGTTTTTCTATTCATAGCTCTCCCTTTTTCGTTGTATGTTTTTCTGTATTCTGATACAGTGAATTATCTAAATTCATGAGAGATAAGACTCAGAATCATCACAAAACTGGTTCCTATGAGGTAAGAGGTCAGACATACCTCCATTCCTCAGCTTCTTCATCATTTTTGACACCAGCTGTTCCCACCACAGCATACTCTACTTTTCTAAGTAATTTGTTGGCCACAGAGCTTACAGACCATATTCAAAATTACATGCTGTGTTAGAAAAGTAATAGGCTAACTCGAGATTAGGTTTGACTGGAAGTAACAGGAACAGCTCAAAATCAGGAAGCACATAAGCGAGGTCTGGAAGGCTCCCCAGACGTGGAGATGGAGAGCACATTCCTTCCTTCTTCAGTGCGGGACAGATTCCAACCAACCGGGACAGCTCTCTCAGCTGCTCTCTGCTACTAACTGGCCCAGCTCATAGCTAATGTAGCAGTCCCTTCTCAGCTGTGCAGGCTGTCTCTCAGCCACCAGCTCAGCTGATTGGCCCCTTCTGGACCTCTTGCCAAGTCCCTGCTGCTGGGCATCTTCCTGGCCTCTTGGCCACTGGCTACTTCAGGCCGTATTATAATTCTTTTAGAAAGTTCCCCCTGTGGGAACTCTGGGTCCAAACTTCTCTGCTCTAGGCTTTTCTCAGTCTGGAGGTTCCTTCCTCTCCTCCTCTGTGGGAGTTGGCCGCTTATATGAGCAAACTCATTGTCAATTTCCAGACATGGCCCTTCCAGCAGGACCACAAATAGACCAATTCCCTTGCTGAACTGCAAATCGCTCTTTCCTATTGAGTGGTTTTACACACCAGTTTTTCCTACTAGTGAACTGACCAGTCCCTGCAAGATTAGTAAAATAGACCAATCATAGGGCGGACTGTGGCTCAAGCAGTCATTTTTTGTCAGAATTACAAACCCAAGGCCAGAAAAGCCATATATAAGAAAAACCTATTGCACTGCTATTTCGTAATACTCAGTTTCTAATACTGAAATAAAAGTTAATGAGGCACTATTCTTCTTCTTTCAGAAGAAAGGCCTGGTGATCTACTTTTGAAAAATCAGCCATTGAAAGCACAGCACTACTCTGACACATATGGGGTCATCATGAGTTAGAATCATTTTGCCTTTGACACTTTGTAGCTTCTTGTTTTACTCCTTAGGCAAGCATAGAGGGTAAAATGGGCCTGGGACAGAAAAGAACCTACTGTTTCCAGACTTTTATTCAGGTTGACTTATTTAAACTCACAGTATTCCTAGGAGGTAGGGGATAGCATCGCTCCCACCCTCAATGTATGCATTCACCATTTGCAGTTGGTCGTAGCTAGCTAGTCGTTGGCAGAAGCAGAATTCAAATTGAAGAATGATTGTAAAGATAGTGTGCCTTCTGCTATATTGTGTTGCCTCATGCTTCCAGGGAGCAAGACACTGGATTAATTGCGTCCTTGATTCCCAGTGTCAGGTATTCATTAATTTGAAAACTGAGTTTCAGTGTATCACATTTCTCTGATATATTATGATGGGAGCAATTTCAGTACTGTATTTATAAGCCTGTTTTTATAGCACCATGCAGAAAGAGCAAACTTTAAGAAAACCCAAACTTAGAAAACCCGATTAATCAGGGCTGATTTATTCACTTTACATAGACTTACTGCCGTCGAGTCGGACCCAACTCTAACGACCCCTCCTTGGGTTTCTGAGGCAGTATTACTACTGCCCAACCTTCCTTCCAAGGAGTGGTTGGTTTCTGGTTAGCAGTCAAATGTCTTAGGCACTATACCACCAGAGCTCCTGCTTTACATAGATATCTCCCAATTTTATATAAGAACCAGTTGTACTGCAGGCTTCCTTTAAGTGGACGTTTTCAAAAATATGTTTAAACTATTTGAGTTACAAAAATTGAAGTTGTGTCGCATTACTCAAAATAAGACATGCCAAATGAACTATGACCTTCTAGTGAAATCTATGTATTTTGATAATGGATAGAAAATTACAAAACATTTAGAATTTTACTTAGAGTTAATATTTTAGGTCTACTGTTGGATATAATGAAATAAATTCATACATGTATTGTGAAGTAGTTAATGGGACAGATCTCAAAAGTGTGAAGAACATCCTAGCCTTTTTTTCCCCCATTCTGTTTTTGGAGCTTTTTAAAAAAAGTTTAATGACTCTTTTATTGTTTATATCAGAGATACTAATTTTGTTTTTATATGGCAGATTTATAGAATATATAAGAAACCAGACTCTCCCACAGAGAGTGACAAAGTAAATTGCTTAATTTTGAAAGGAGTTAGATTAACCAATAAATTATTTCTATCAGTGCTCCAAAAAGCACCTTTATGGCCTAACAGAATCAGTGAAACTGTGAAGTAGCATTTATTTCCTTTTCAAAGGCTTAGGACCATTATACCAACTGTCATAATTTTTCTAAATTAAAGTAGATTTTTATATAAATATAGTTTATGTGACATTTTATAAATACAGTGAAAGATTTTAATAGAATCAACCATCCAAGCTAAACTTAACTTGTTTTATAAGAAAAATAAAAGGAAGAGTTGATAAATTGTGTTGATATACATAACCAATTACTTAAATGTTAATAGCAAATTTTTCTTTGACTTGAAAAACCTATATAATGGCTATATTTCTCTTATTTGATTGTGTACCTTTTTACTTTTTTTATTTTGAACTGCTATTTCATCTAATCCATCCCTCACTTTCCTTTGAGATTAAATTTTCTAAAACACTAGCTTTCTTTTCTCCCTAAACTTTTCAGTGACTTGTAATAACCTGTTGGTTAAACTCCTGGCCTAGTGCCCTTTCATAAAAGCATCTTCTCCATTTACTTCCCCACACAAGCCTTATACTGTATGCCAAACTGCTATAGCCATTACCAACTGATCTTCGCTTGTGGCACCCTTTGTCTTTTTGCCTATCTAAATCCTATACAAGCTTTACAGCTTAGAAGATTGCACCCGTTTAACTTTCCAGACCAAGCCAACAAGCACATCTTTATCTCACATTTTGATGAAATCATTGCCACTGCTCTCTATACCTGTTTGGTATATAAGCTATTATACCTGCCATTATCTTATAATATTACTAACCTCTTTTACATTATTTGCCTTATTTCCTTGTCTTTATATGGGTGAAGGCCTATGACCTCTACTTCTGAATCAATATTGAATTCATTTCTGTAGTATCCACCTCTATTTAATAGTATTTTGCACATAACAAAAACTCTAAAAAAACATAAAAACCAAGAAACATAGAATTTATAGTCATAGATTTTTAGAACTAGAAATAGTAGTCAAATGCTGTCATTTATAGTTGAGCTCTGGTGGTATAGTGCCTAAGGCATTTGACTGCTAACCAGAAGGCTGGTGGTTCAAACCCACCGGCCATTCCTCAGAAGGAAGGTTGGGCAATTACTTCCGTAGAGATACTGCCTCAGAAACCCCAGCAAGGGTTGCTATGAGTCCGTGGCAGTGAGTCTGTTTTTTGTTTGTTTGTTTACAGTTGAGGTACTGAGTCACAGAAATACTGATCTGAAAAATCATAACATGGTCTGGGTACATCTTTTTGTTATTATCTGTATATGTATTTAGCAGGGTGTTTATAGTTATTTTTTACCCCCTCTGGTTCCTTTAAAAAGAAAAAAACATTTAAATATGTAATTATTTTACAGAGAATTTTCAAACATTTTGAATGATACTACTTAATACATGGAAACCAGTGATCAAACATTTAAATTGAAGCTGTTTTGTCCCTGTGAACTGCTTTTCACTAAAAGCTGGAGTACTGTGATTACTGGTCCCTCTGTGCAGTAACTCCAAAATCTATGTTATATGCTCAGCAGTCCTATTTATATATGTTATTGGTGTAACTATTACTCTGTTGGTAGTCTTTTGAAGGTGTCTGGAAATGTAGTCCACCTCCTGAGGAAAAAAGGAAGAAATATTAGCACTTAACACCATTATTCCCACAGAGCTTCAGAAATCTGCACAAAAGTTTTCATGTTAATCACACAAATGTGGTTATTTTGAATTTATTTCATTTTAAAACAGTATTCAGTGTCTCTTAGTGAACCCAGAAGCTGAAAGAAGGTCAACGTTACAGAAGAGGGAAATGAAGATGGTCTTAGGAATTTATATTAAAGGACACATGTTGAAGGGAAATCTGGGCTACTAGCAAATTGGGTTCATTTCTAAAACAAGAATTTCCCCCTCTCTGAGGGGTGGGGCATGGTGGTCAGGTGTCTTGAAGATCGTTACATCAGACACAATTGAGTTGCTATTATTTTCCTTTAGGGAAGTTGTAGAAGATGACTTCTGAGCCATACTAGTAACAGGATGTCACATGTAGACCTCGAGTATACTGATCACTGTTACTCACATGAGTCTTGCCTGTATGAACCTTTTGCCCATGTAGGCATAAAAACATGTCTTTTATCTTAGAGTTAAAAGGTGAGAGTTTTGACTGCTTTTCTGTCAAAGTGTAAGAATTAATAACCACTAGAATTCTTATAAGGGGCCCTGGTGGCACAATGGTTAAGATTTGGCTGCTGACAGAAAGGTCAGTGGTTCACCAGGGGCTTTGCAGAAGAAGATACATGGTGATTTGCTCCCATAAAGACTATAGCCTAGGAAACCCTACAAAGCAATTCTACTCTTGACTATTAAAAAAACAAAACAAAACAAAACCCACCAAACCTACTATCATTAAGTTGATTCTGACTTACAGCTACCCCCATTGGTTTCCAAGGCGGTAAATATTTATGGAAGTAGATTGCCTCAATCTTCCTACCATGGAGTAGCTGGTGGGTTTGAACTTCTGATCTTTTGGTTAACCTTACCCACTATGTCATCAGAGCTCCTTACTCTGCCTTTCCAAAAAAAAAAAAAAAAAAAACTCATTGCCATTGAGTTGAATCTGACTGATAGTGACTCCTCCTTGGGTTTCGAGGCAGTATCGCTATGGAAGTAGATTGCCCAACCTTCCTTCCAAGGAGTGGATGGAGGATTTGAACCGCCAGCCTTCTGGTTAGCAGTCAGATACCTTAGACACTACACTAGCAGCGCTCCTACTCTTCCTTTAGGGTTGTTATAAATTGGAATTGACTTAGTGGCACAAAATAGAGTTCTTTTGGGATTCTGTCTTTGCCTAAAATCAAATTCTAGGAAAGAACAGTAACCATTCAAAAAGTACTCCAAATTTCTCAGTAACCATTTAATTTTTTTTACCTGTTTAATTTTGCAGAATAGCTTTTCAATTATTTAATTCTTGCTCATATTTTGAATGTTTTACAGACCTGCACTCATGTTGGCAATGATATATTCTGAATTGTATCCTTAGGGAAAAAAGACAAATAATAGAGAATTAAAAATCTCTTAGATAGATAAAGCTAATTTGTAAAGTTTAGGCTGACAACTATTATTATTTTTAAACTGCTATTATTTATTTATTTATTTTCCACCAAAAGCCCTTGCATATTGGATTAAATATTTTGTTCTTGAGTCCTGTCTTACTAGCTTAAAACATGTTAGAGCCAGTTCACATGGAAATAGTTACTGTCCTTAATATTATTTCTTAGATTCATAATTTGTGTGTGATACTACACAGAGCACAGTAAGCCCTGTGTACTCTTGAAGTTCATACACTATGAACCCATATTCTAAGTACTTTTTTCCTCCACTTCTTTCAGCAGTTTAGAAGCAGCTGACTTTCACCATCCTTTGCTCCTCTCTCAGTTCCTCATACTCTACTTTTTTGCCTCGAGTGTGGTTACACAGTATTGTAGTGGTAGGAGAACTCTCACGGGATCCTTGGAACCTGCCTAGATTCAGCGTGGAAGCCCAAAATCGGTCTTGACGCTTTGGAGGCTGGGCCAGCAGCAGTGCCCTTGCTGATACTCAGAGGCACGGGAGTCGTGGCTTTATTAGCTGGGGTTGAGGTCTCTATTCCCAGACTAGGTTCAGACTGCTTTTGTGTTCATTTCATTTACTCCCCACCTTCCTCCTCCTCTCATTATTAAATGAAAGTGTTTATTGGATACCAGTGATTGTTAAAGGCCCTTCCACCCATTGACTTTACTGGGTAATTTCATTATTTTATTTATCATTTTCTGTCATTGTCATATTTACTCACCTCTTATTTCCCTTTTCTCCCTTTCTAGTTTGAAGAAAATTTAGAAAAACGTGTTTTGGTCTGCTACCAGTAGTGGCTTCTCTAGGCATAAAGGATATTGGTGTCTCTTGTGTGGGAACACTTGTGAGACATTTTAGAAACATTTATGTCTGTAATTGAAAAAAGGCGCCCTGGGAAAATATGTTCTTTAAATGTTCACGTTTTAGGATGTATGATGAAGGTGTTTCCATGTTTAAGAATATTCGGGGTTCAAAATGAACTTCATTCATCAGGTGTAAATATCAGATTCTCTATCAAGTAGGAAGTTAGTTACTGTACCTTTAGATAAGAAAAAAAAAAAAAAACATTTTCCCCCCTAATACTCTAAGATTAATTCCAGATGGTGAATATGCTGCAGGCAGCCTGCTCTTCCCTGTTCCTCATCTACGGCAGGCATTGAGAATTATCACCCTCTCTTTGTTGTTGAGGCTGGAATAGGCCTTTAGGTAGCCACTGCTAATCGGTTGGATGTGGCATAAGTGACGAACTGTATTTGCCATTCTTATCTGTTGTGTGCCATCAAGTCAACTCCTAGAGATGAAAAAAAAAACAAAAAACAACTATCTTTAAATAGTAAGGTCACTAAATGAGTTGGATCTTTTCTTGTCCCCACCTAATATTATAGGCAGGGTTACTATTTTACCTCAGTTAAACACAGTTTATATTTGGTTAAGTGGGATATTAAAAAGTTTGAGCATAAATTGAACTGGAGGATAAGGTTAGGCTCATAAAAAGTGAAAAGATTCATTTGGCTATCTACTTCAGGTTTGTAGTAAGAATTAAAGTAAAGTAATGTTACCTAACCCTCATAACAAGAATTATGACACATAGAATATAGTCAGTGTGTAGTGCAAACAGTTAAGCTCTCAACTACTAGCCAGAAGATTGGTCGTTCGAACCACCCAGAGGCACCTTGGAAGCCAGCCCTGGCAATATGCTTCCGAAAGGTCACAGCCTTGAGAACCCCGTGGAGCAGTTCTGGTTTGCCCACATGAGAGCTCCTTGAGTCAGAATCCACTTTCCAGCAACTAACAGCAACAATGACATACATAGTACGTCATTGTTGTTGTTAGGTGCCGTGGAGTCACTTCCGACTCATAGCGACCCCATGCACAGCAGAACAAAACACCGCCCAATCCCGCGCCAGCTCCACGATCCTTGCTATACTTGAGCCCATTGTCGCAGCCACCGTGTCAGTCCATCTCATCGAAGGCCTTCCCCTCTTTCGTCAACCCTCCACCTTACCAAGCATGACATCCTTCTCCAGGGAGTGGTCCCGTCTGACAACATGACCAAAGTAGATGAGAAGAAATCTGGCCACGCTCGCTTCCAAGGAGCATCTCGGCTGCACTTCCTCCAGGACAGATCTGTTAGTTCTTTTGGCAGTCCATGGTACCTTCAACATTCTTCGTCAGCACCACAACTCAAAAGCATCAATTCTTCTTCAGTCTTCCTTATTCATTATCCAGCTCTCATATGCATACAAGGCAATTGGAAATATGGCATGTGTTAGGTGCACCTTAGTCCTCAAGGAGACATCCTTGCTTCTCAGCACTTGAAACAGTTCCTTTCCTTCGCAGCCGACCTGCCCAGTGCTGCACATCATCTAATGTCCTGACTGCTGCTTCCATTGGCTTCGATTGTAGAACCAAGCAACGTGAATTCTTTGACAACCTCAATCTTCTCTCCATTTATCGT
>NW_006921768.1:3649093-3649583 GCF_000298275.1 Orycteropus afer afer
TCAATATTGCAACTCGAGGCTTAAATTTTTTCCTCAATTCTTTCAGCTTGAGAAATGCCAAGTGTGTTCTTCCCTTTTGGTTTTCTAACTCCTGGTCTTTGCACATTTCATTATAGTAATTGGCTTTGTCTTCTTGAGCTGCTCTTTGAACAATCTTTGGTTCAATTCTTTTATCTTGTTATTTCTTCCATTTGCTTTAGCAACTCTCCGCTCAAGGGCAAGTTTCAGAGTCCATTTTGGTTTTCTCTTCTTTTGTTGTCTTTTTAGTGATTTCTTGCTTTCTTTATGGATGATGCTCTTGATGTCATCCCACAATTCATTGGTCATTGGTGTTCAGTGCATCAAATCTACTCTTTAGATGGTCTCTAAATTCAGGAGGGATATATTCTAGATCATATTTTGGCTCTTGGGGACTTGTTTTAATTGTCTTTAACTTCAGGTTGAACTTGCATATGAGCAGTTGATGGTCTGTTCCACAATCAGCTCCTGG
>NW_006921768.1:3649968-3668774 GCF_000298275.1 Orycteropus afer afer
GTCCATTTCAGCTCACTAATGCCTAGGATATCAATCTTTATGCGTTCCATTTCATTTTTGACAACTTCCAATTTTCCTAGATTCATAGTTCGTACATTCTATGTTCTGATTATTGATGGATGTTTGCCACTGTTTCTCCTCAATTTGAGTTGGTGCCACGTCATCAAATGGAGGTCTTGAAAGCTTTGCCTTATCCATATGAGTAAGGTTGATTTTACTCTGATAATGCAGCTGTTTCCCAGTCCTACCTTGAGAGCTTTCTAAGCTAAGTGACTCATCTTCCTCCTCTGTATTCTGGACTATTCATAAAGTTGCGCAGTAATGTGTCAGACAGTGTTTCTCTGCTATTTGTAAGGTTTTCCTTGGCCAATTCTTTGAGAAGTGGGTGGCCTCCTCATTCTTCCTAGTCTGTCTCAGTCTGTAAGCTGGGCTGTTACCTGTGCAACAGGTGCACCTCACTAGGTTTGAAACACCATTGGTACAGCCTCAAGACTCATAGCAACACATCACCACAGTAGGACAAACCAACAGACAGGTTTGTCTCCCTTAGCTGTTGGAAACCCCTCCAGCCACCCTTACCTGGATCCCTGCGGCTAACTCCTTGATCTGTTCCAGTCCCCTTTGCCTTTTCTGTCCTCTCCCTGCTTCCTGCCTCGCTGCTTGTGGGGAGTGGCCTGGGTTCCCTCTCCTCACCTGGGTCCCTGTGACTGACTCCTAGATCTGTTCCTATCTTATTTGCCTTTTCTGTCCTCTCCCTGCCTTCCCATAGTATACAGATCCCCATTCTTCTGTTAGTTGGTTTCTTATTTTATCTGTTACAGATTTAAACTAGAGTCAAGGATATGATACCTGTTTATTAAGCACATGAAAATTTGCAAATATAATTCTCCCAGTATGTGGTTTTCCTTTTCACTTGTCAAATTTTTCTTGCATGCATTGTGTTCTGAGCATTCGTTTTATGTAATAGTACCCTGCCTTCACCCTGCCTTGACTTACTATGTATGGTTTTATGAAAATGAATTTACATGTAAATTGGTAATGCCTTTTGGCCTAGCACTGATAAAACAAAACAACACAGAAGCTTTTCTGGTGGCGTAAGGCATTTGACTGCTAACTAGAAAGCTGGTAACCCACTACCTACTCCTCGGAAGGATGACTGGGCAATCTACTTCCATAGAGAGACTGCCTTGGAAACCCAAGGAGGGGTCACTGTGAGTTGGGATTGACTCGATGGCAGATTGAATCTGGTTTTTTGTAAATATGCCTATATGCATCATTGTAGAGATGTGGCTTTGATTATCCTTTTTCCTGCTTTTCTTTGACTCTTCATCCCCCTCACCTTCCTTATTTATTTTAAAATCAGGTCTTTTAGGGCAATACAGTGAATATCTGTGCTTCAAAAAAAAAAAAAAAAAAAATCAATCCTGTAACGCTGACGTTTAATGGACTTTGAAACAGTGCAGTGGTATAGGGGAAATGAATTCTGTTTTCTGTCCAAGTTGTGAAAGACTGCTTGTTTTAACAGCTACTGAAGATGGAAGCATTTATGCCATGGCCATATAACTTGTCAAAACTGGATATGTTCCTGTATTTAAAATATTTGGGATTTTCCAAAAGTTATCATTTCCTCTTGATCCTTCCTAAGGAGTGCTTGGTTTCTGATTACACTTAACCCCTACTTCACTTATTATTATTTTTTTAACTTTATAGTGTGCTGGTTCACTTTTAAACCTTTGCTGAATAGACTTAATTTTTTTTAGTCCGTTTAGATAAATAGTTTTGCTTCCTAAGTGTTAATTAACATTCCATTTTCAAATAGACATTTAGAAATGTATTTGACATAATTGGATTATTTCAGATTTTTTTTAAGGGAATATGTTGGTTTCATTGTTGTAAAAATAAATTTTCAGAGAAAGGTGAAGATAGCAGTGTATTCAATTCTTTTTGAATAGTACTAGGTGATAATATGTATCAAAAGCCCTCGTTTTCCCTCATATTAAAGACCTAGAATTTATATGCATATATTTCACATGAATTAAAATTTCATAAACATAACTTAATTTTTTTTTCTGTTTTATCTGTTAATTTTCGTAAAGCTGCCATTTTCATTGTAAATGCTCTTTAGAGATAGTTTTGTTAGGAAGATGTTAGTGTCACTGTTCAGAGATTAATTAAGATCAGGGTCATTTCATTTAGCATGCAAAGTTATTAGCAAGGATTTACTTGGACCCAGAATTTTAATTTTAATTTGGTCTTTCTTCTTCTTCTTCTTCTTTTTTTTTAGTGGTCTTTTTGCTATTTAAGTGATGTGACTGGACAAAAGCCAATTATGATCGGTACTTTAAGTATATTTTTAATGGTAGAGATGTTTCAGTCCCCTGTTCATGTAGTGAAGAGTGGTTTTGTGATAATCCTGATTTACACACAGGTGCATTACAAGAAACTCTCTTGGTGGGATGAAATAACCATGAACATAAAATCTTCCAATGACCTCGTTTAAGGTTTCATGTACTGTAATTAACTGCCCTTTAAATATAAGGGTTCTGTTTGCACTGCTAATTAAATTCATAGTTAGGACTTGTAGGACAGCATTTAATTTATGTGTTGTTTTGTCTTGAGATTTCAGTAACTTCAAAGGTGATATGAAGGTATAAACAGTGAATTTTCATTAAAAAACACTATAAAAATATGTGCTAAATTCTCAGATAATAACTAACTTGTCTGAAAAACTAAACATATGTCTAAAAAGAATAATTCACAGTTTCTTATTTCCTTTGCTATTTACTAAAGTTTTTCTTTGGGCTTACTGCTCTATGGTTGACCCATTGATACTGAAGTAATTTTGGAGAACTTTAAAATGTACTAAAATTTGGTTGATTATGTCAGGTAGATTAGTTTGTTTAGTGGGGCTGCTGATACAAATAAAAAATAAATTAGTGCATTTGTTACAGTTAATGTGTTGTATCCACTTCTCTTTTCTATCAGGTTCTAGCAAAAAGGAAGACATTATCTCCTCCTAGAAACCATTTGCCTTTGAGTTGGTTCCAACTCATGATGAACCTTGTGTGTCAGAGTAGAACTGTGCTCCAGAAGGCTTGCTTTTTTTTTTAATCATTATAAAACTATACATAACACAACATTCCCCAATTTAGTCTTTTTCACCTATGCAGTTTAGTGACACCAATTACATTAATCATGTTATGCAACTGTCTCTAATATCTATTGTCAGATTTTCTGTCACCATAAACAGAAACTCACTGCTTCCTAAACAATGACTCCCTTTTCTCCCCTTCCTCCTACCTGTGGTAGACTTAGGTTGCAATACATTTGTCTATTCTAGATAATTCATACAAGTGAAGTTATACAATATCTGTCATTTTATGATTGGATTGCTTTACTCAATATAATGTTTTCAAGGTTTGTCTATGTGTAGTGTGTATCAGGACTTCATTTCTCTTTATGGCTGAGTAATATTCCATTCTATGTATACCACAATTTGTTTATCAATTTACCTTCCGTAGAGTTTTCAATGGCTGATTTTTTTGGAAGTAGATCACCAGATCTTTCTTCTAAGGCACCTCTCGGTGGACTCTTAACTTCCAACTTTTCATTTAGCATCTGAGCACATTAGCAGTTTGCTTTACCCACGGACTGTTCATCTCCCTGTGCTAGGTGCTGTCAAGTTGATTATTACTCACAGTGACATCCTGTGACAGCATAAAACTGCTTCATAGAGTTTTCTTGACTGTTATTTATTTTTATTTCATTTTGTTCTTGTTGTTGAGGATGTACACAACAGAACATACACTCATTCAGCCACTACATGTACCGTACAGTGACACTGATTACATTCTTTGAGTTGTGCAACCATTCCCATTCTCCTTTTCTGAATTGTTCCTACCCCATTCAAATAAACTCACTGCCCCCTAAGGCGCCTATCTAATCTTTCGATTTGCTATTGTCAATTTGATCTCATGTAGATAGTTCTTACCGAGCATAATGCTCAAAGGAGACATTTTTTTTTTTTTACTAGTTAAGCTAAACTATTGGTTTTAAGAAGACTTCAGGGAATATTTTCGGTTTAAGTTTTAAAGATTATCTCAGAGCAATAGTCTTAGGGTTTCATGCAGCCCCCTTGACTCCAGAAAGTCTGGAATCCATGAGAAATTGAAATTCTGGTCTGTATTTTTCTATCTTTTGATCAGGAGTCTTCCATAGGATCTTTGATCTAAATGTTCAGCACTGGCATTTGCTGTTATTTTTGTAGAAGCAGATTACCATGTCCTTCACGCATGGAACCGCTGGGTGGTTTCTAACAGCCAGGGTTTTGGTTAGGAGGCAAACCCTTAACCCTTGTACCACTAGGGCTTCTTCATTTCCCCAGTGTTTCTAAATTCTGACAAGGCAGGTAAAAATTACTATTGTAATTTTATGTTTAGTCTAAGAAACGTGAAAATACTTAGCTTAAGTGTAGAAATAATTCCATTTAAATGTAGTCTCCCTCAGCTTCTACCCAAGTGAAGTTTACCGTTCAATTCAGTCCCATGAAAGGAGTTAGCACACTTTGGAAAAGTTTATATTATTAGGAAACATAACTTTTGTGTAGCATAGAAAATTGAAATGAAATTCCTCAGAATGGGTATGGCAAACCTAAATTCTCACTCTGTGTAGTATTGTTCAGCATGTCTATAGCAGATATTGCCTACAAATCACTAGTTATTGAATTGTGGACATAGTCTTAGAAGCTTTTTCAATCAAGCGCTTCAGATAGTATTTTGGAGTGGGCGTGTGACAAAACCTATTTGCGTGTCCTTCAGAATATAATTTCACTGAAGTATGTTGAGATTGTATCTAGAATAGACAAGTCTTTCCAGAATATAAGTTCCCTTTCCCCTCATTTTCCTCAGTCTATCTCTAGTCCCTAGAATAATTACTAGCACATAGTAAAGGCTCAATAAATGTCACACAAGAAATTAAAGTGTGAATATCTGTCTTAGATAATATTTCTGAGACATTTAAGCTCAGTAAATCTAGCTTTGATTCCTTTGTTTGAGTCAGTTTACTTATAAGATATAACTGAAGGTCTTCTTAGTGAGTAAAAACATACATGGGAAGCAGAGGACAATACACAGGTTACATAATCAGGCATCCTTCAATTGTCTAGGTCAACCATCAAAGCTTGGAATCTCAGATAGGGGATATATTGGGGTTGGCTCTTGTTATTTGTTATACTACTACTAAGCATAGTAGCAAAATAAGACCTTATGGGTATTATCTGTTGTAAAAGCTTTGTCTATAAGAGTGACCTAATGGAATCAGAAACAAAAGTCTAAATTTGTCTGGTCAGCCTGTTTTAGGTAGGACATTGTTTTGCAAGTTGAGGAGCATGATCTGTAAGTGGGTTGTAAAATTAATGAATCATGAAAATTGTAATAGAAGAGCATGGAAAAGATCAGTATACACACACACACACACACATACATGCATATACACACACTTGGTTTTAGTTGTTTCTTGTATTGGTTTATGATATGAATGTATTAACTGTAAATCATGGTCTAATAAATTGAAAGCTGTTTTTCTAGGAGGCATAGAACTTGATCTGTGAACACCAGCAAAGTAATAGCATTTTCATATCTTTGGAGAAGATTAAGCAAATGGGTATTTTATATTTAAAAAAATACTGGATTTTATAGAGAGCAATGTGGAAGTAAACATTTAAAAATGTATATTAGAGAAATAATTTTTTTCCATGATAAAAATTCATAATATTAAGAAGCCAGGGTTAAGCTCAGTGGTAAAACTCTCTGCTGCTAACTGAAAGGTTAGCTTTGAGTCCACCAGCAGCTCCAAGGAAGAAAGATTTGGCATTCTTTTTCTGTAAAGATTACAGCCTTGGAAACCCTGTTGGCAGTTGTATATCCTGTAGAATTGCTGTGAGTTGGAATCAATTTGATGACAATGAGATGGACCCAGAGAAGACTTTGTCAATTATTCATATGTGCACGTTTACTCTCTTTACAGCTAATTTTCATTGATGTGTTAATTTTTTATATATGGCTTTCCTCTCTCATCACTGGTCAGTAAATGTTCATTTTATTGAATTACAGTTATTTGTGTAATGAAATGGTAAGTCAGTGAAATAAACAGCCTAAGGAAATAGTTTATTTTTGCTCTGAAGGAAAAAAAGTAAAATGCAATAAATAAATTTAGGAGATGGCTTGAAAATAAATCTACAGAACACTTTTTGGTATGTAGTTATAAAAAATGAATGCGGAATGGATAAATGAAATGTGGTATGTCCATATAATGAAAAACTATTCACCTGTGAAAAGACATGAGCTACTGATGATTCTGCAATATGGATAAATGCCTGGAAACATGGTGAGTGTAAGAAGCAAGGCATAAAGACTGTCTATGGTATGATTGCATTTATATGAAATACCCAGACTGGGCAAATCCAGAGATACCAAGTATATTAGTTGTTTCTAGGGACTGGGGGGAGGAAAGAATGGAGAGTGACTGTTAATGAGCCTGAGTTATTTTGGGGGTGATGAAATATTCTGGATTTAGATATTGATGGTGGCTGCATGACTCTGTGAATATACTAAAACACACTGAATTGGACACTGTAAAAGGGTGAATTACATGGTCCATGAATTACATCTGAATTTTAAAAAATGAGTATCATAGTGCTCTAGAGACATGTTTTTTGCATAATCTATACTTTATACCACAGAACATTAAATGGCTTATAATGTGATGTTTGTGTTACATTCTTCTTACTCTAACATTTCTTTCATTCCTTTCTTCAGAGGTTAATTCTGCTCAACATCCTATCATCAGGAAACCTTACCAAGTTTTCATTTTCCTCCCAACACCCCACAAAGTAAAAAAATAGCAAAAGTTACCCATCTTCTGGGCTCCTGTAGGATCCTGTGTATATAACTGTCATTCATTTAATTTCCTGATTTATTTATCTTTTTTGCTTGTCCCTCCATCCTCACCCCTGAGCACTTTAGCACAGTACTTGGTGCATTCAATATAATATACAAAAAAACCCCAAACTCACTGCCATTGAGTTGATTGGACTCATAGCAACCCCTCCTTGGGTTTCCAAAGCGGTATCTTTACAGAAGTAGATTGCCCAGTCTTCCTTCCGAGGCAGCCAATAAATATTTAACTGTACAAAATATAATTTAGTAAGCTTTTTTTTTTTTTGAAAAAACAGAATAATTTCAGATAGGCTTTTCAACACAAAATGACATTAGGAAAATTGATAGAATTTACATGCTTTGTTGGAATTGTTTTGTTACATGTCTGTGTCCTTTTGGGTGTAGGGACTACCATGTCTCATTTAGTTTTATATTTCATTCTTTGAGAATCAGTGTGTATGGTAGGAGTAGCCTAACTTTTAGAGTCTAAAAGATCTACCTTTATTACGTTGGGCAAATTATTTGGGTAGAGTAAGGTTCAACTTCTTCATTTAAAAAGGAGAATCATGATAATTACTTTGTAATTAAGAGATCACTTATAAGTACCAAGTACTTAGCCTGAAACATAGTAGATGCTTAATAAATATTTATTAACTTAATTAAAAGGGTATAAAAATATACTTGAAGACGAGTGATTATTTTAAAATACTGTTTGAGTGTGCTGGGAAAAATAGGAAGTGCTGGATCAGTTGAATCACAAGCATTGGGTAAAAAGTCCCCAGGACCTTCTGAAAAAGTAAAGGAAGCCATAATCATTGGAGATAAAACCCATTGCTGTCAAGTTGATTCTGAGTCAGAACAACCCTGTTAGGACAGTTTAGGAAGGCTCCATAGGGTTTCCAAGGTTGTAATCTCTATAGAAACAGTCTGCCACGTCTTTCTCCCATGGAGCAGCTGGTGGGTTTGAACTGCCGATCTTTTGGTTGGCATGTGAGCACTTAACCACTGTGCAACCAGGGCTCTTTATTGAGATAACTTTCTCTTAAGAAATTTTAAACATTGCTCAATTAAGAACAGTATAACATTTAAGATGTAAATCAGAAATGAAATGAGGCAAAATCATTACTTACAAAGGATTAAAAATGTACCCAGATAAATTCTTTGAAGTCAGAAAGCCCAGCTAATGATTCACTAGTAATCTTTGGAATTATTTTATATTCCCATATAAATTACATAAAATAGAAATATGTTTCAATGGAATATTTCTCTAAATTTTTTTTGAAAATTAGAAGCAGACAAAACTGTTACAAGAGTAGAATATTTGGGGTGTTATTAGCAAATAAGTACAGTCAATCATTTGGATAAATGATGTTCACTCAAGAGTTTTGAGAAGGTTGATAGATGAAGTTATGGAGTTGTTATCCTTTATACTTGCTATATTAATTTAAAGATAATAGTCTTTATGCTCCATTATAAGAGAAAGTTGCTAAAGGAGTCACAGAAGTCCTATGTCAGCTAATTGTGTTATATTTTAGGATTCAGGATTTTGGAACAATAAGTTATATTGCATCTAGTTTTATAAAAGAAAATCATGCCTTGTTGCAGTGATTTTAGGGGATTATTAACATGTTGGTGAGAGAAACAGTACAAATAATTTATGTAAACTGTATGAAAGCAATCAAGGTTCTAACCCAAAAGGAGTAAACATTTTGGTGTTACCATAGGTTAGACAAGAACTGTTAATTCGTGGAGTTACAACTGACTTAGAAACAAAGAGTAAAGATGGGGTGTGAACTGTGTAAAAGTATTTTATGTGGGTCTCCAAGGAAATGGTACTGGGACTGATCTCATTTCACATTTTCATAAATGTTGTAAAAGAGGGTGTGTGTACAGTCAATTTTTAGCTCTTTTGGTTAGTGAAGTACTCCAGGAAAAAAAATCTACTTAGAATGAGTGAGCAGAAAACTGAGTGAACCAGCACGTAATTTTCAGTGGCATATGTAGGGAAAAATCACCTGAATTACATTTATTAAATGAAAGACTGTGAATTTAGTTATAATCATGGTAGGTATCTATCTGTAAGCTATTATAGATAATTGTCTATGCAGATAATACCAATAATATGCAGAGGATTCTTTAGAAAAGTTTGGGAACAACATGTTATCTTGCCATTGCACAAAATCATGCTTTGTACACACCCATGATACGTGCTATATGTTGTGTCAAATAAAACTAATAAAATATCTGAACGTATGGCAGTATGCTACAAATACTTGTTCCTTAGCGCTGTTAATACTTAGGATAAATTCCTCAAATTCTGTCATGCTGTAATTGAGGGATGAAATAAGAGTACTATTGCTAGGAATTTCTAAGAAGTAGTTTTAGGATAAATAAAGAACTGCTACAGATTAGAGAGTAGTAAATTGTTGAAACTAATACCATAGGTGGTATTTCTACTATTGTAGAAAATTCATGAAAATTACATAGATTCATGGTTGATACATATATAATATTAAAGAAACATTGGGATAGAATTTTTTTTTCCCCATTTGAAAAGTGACGTGAAAATCTCCCTTAGGTTAAGACAGAATTCAGGATTTGATGGACTGTTGGCTTGACTGCACGAGCAGTCACTTTTCATGTTTAAATTTGGGAAGTAGAATTGTTGGTGACTGGATATCACCCAGAGTGTAGAGTGGGGTGTATATACCAAACCGGTCAGTCATTGCTTCAAAACTTTCAGTTTATTAGTTTGTATTCTAAAAAACCAAAAACTGGATTTCCATATTTGAAAATTGCTCCATCGCAGTTTTCCATTCTTAGCTTTCAGTTCTATTGATGAGTGTCATTAAACCCAAGTTATTTCTAATTTTGTTATTGTTACGTGCCATGGAGTGGGACCCGAAGCATAGCGACCCCTCCTTGGGTTTCTGAGGCGGTATTACTACAGAAGAAGTTTACCCAACCTTCCTTCCGACGAGTGGCTGGTGGGTTTGAGCCACCAGCCTCTGGTTAGCAGTTGTTCTGGTTACCTAGTATCGATCTGACAAGAATATACCACAAATGGGATGGCCTTAACAAACAGGAGTTTATTTCTTACAGTTTGAGGCTTTAAATCCAAGTTCAAAGCGCCAGGTCTAGGGGCTGGGTGAAAGGCTCTGCCTCCTGCTCCCGGCCCACTGGAGCTAGAGGAGTTTCTTCACTCAGACAGTTGTTGGCTGCTGAGGCTGAGAAACCCAAGGTTGACAAGTAAAAAGGCACAATCCCGATGTTACCTAACCCCACGGCAGGCCATTAATTAAGTGCATTGTAAGTCCCAAGGTCAGCAGAGCATGGCAGGCTGCTCAACACTACCATGGCTACATGCAGGGTCCAAGCATGCCATAAGCTAGAGACCATTCCCAAAGCTTCTCCTTATGTATAGGAAGCAGACCACATTCCCTAGTGCAGCTACTCAGCTGATCACAGTAGAGTCCACCCTGGAGTTGATCACCAGTCTCATCACGGGGAATACTACATCCAGCTGCCCACTCAGCCAGGCCTAGCCAAGTTGACACACAAACTTAATTATCACAGCAGTCAAGTGTCTTAGGAACTATGGTACATAGATCAAGATTCAGTTACTTGAAAAGAACAAGCCTTGTTTGTTAAATACACCCTTTGGAAAAGGTGTGTGGCACAGTTGTAGCTTTTCTTTTTTTAAAATTTATTTTAAGAGTTTGTTTTACATTCAACGTTACGTATAGATTTAGTTTCACTCCCCATTTACCATGCCCAACCCTAACCTAGTCTCCTCCCCTCCCTGCCCAGTAACTCTCCGCCTGTGCCCCTCGTAGTTATGCAGTCCTGTGTGTCCTGCATTTCCTCCGTGAGAATGTTGCCCCTCTGGTGTCCCATGGTCTATTACTTTAAGGGATGTATTACCATAGAGTATGTGGGTGTGTCACCCTGGGTTGAGTGGTCTGCATGTACATCTTGTTAACTGTTGGGCTGAGAGCCAGCTCCTGGGAGTGAGTTTTATTCCAGGCTCAGAATGTATCCCAGGGCTATAGTATTGGGGGTCTCACCAGGCTCCATCCGACCAGTAAATCTGGTCATTATTGAGTTTTTGAATTTTGTTCCACGTTTTGCCTCCCACTCTATCCAGGATCTCCAGATTTGATCCTTTCCTGAGTGGTTGGCATTGGTAGCTAGGCACCATCTAGTTCTTCTGGTCTCGAGGGCCATTGTGTCCTAGGGCTGATTGCTTCCAAATGCCCTTGGTTTTTTTTTTTGTGCACTCTTCTTCGCTTCCGACGCTAGGAGACCATTAGGTGCATCTTAGATGGCCACTTGAAAGCTTTTAAGACCCCAGTCGCTACTCACCAGTGTAGGATGCAAAACAAGGCTTTTATGTATTTTGTTGTGCCAGTTGGGTCTGGCGTCCTCCAGTACTATGGTCCTGAGTTGGTAGCTCCGTTGAATCTCTCTCTCCCATAGTGTCTGTGTGTCTGTGAGGGATTGCTCTGTGTCTGTCTTCTATTGTTTCTGTAAGGATTGCACATATTTTGTATCACTGGTATCTGTGCAATATTAGCCTGCACTGAATCTATCCTTGGTCTAGAGTGTACTCCTGTTCACTGACCCCCACCTGGTCCTCTCTGTGTTTATGTGTTTATCTGTAGTCTGGTGTTTGGTGTTATTGGTAATGCAGTGTTGTGGGCACACTGGTTGGTATTAGCATCTGTCGTCTATCTCCTATGTTCATAATTCAGTGTCCTCCCTTTTCCTCATGTTATCATGGTGGTCTCAGACTCTTTCCATATGTCCCTCCCCTTTACCCATGTCAGCATGTGGGCCCCAACTAGCCTGAAATTAATTCCTCCCCTTCCCTCCCTACCCTGGTAACCTAGAGCATGAGTCCTCTTTCGCAAGCAAACCCTTCTTTGTCTTTTTACAGTAATGGGCTCATACAGTATTTGTCCTTCTGCGATTGACTTATTTCACTCAGCATAATGTTCTCCAGGCTCATCCACATTGTGAGATGATTTGTGTATCCCTCATTGTTCTTTAATGTAGCATAACATTCCATAGTATGCATGTACCATAATTTGGTCATCCACTCATTCGTTGATGGGCATTTAGGTTGTTTCCACCACCTTGCTATAGTTAATTGTGCTGCGATGAGCATAGGTGTACGTATGTCTGTTCATGTCTCTCTCCTCTTTAGGATATATTCCTAGTGATGGGATTGCTGGGTCAAATGGTATTTCTATTTTCAGTTTTTTAAGGAAACGCCATACCGTATACCACAATGGTCATACCATTTTACAATCCCACCAGCAGTGCACAAGAGTTCCAATCTCTGCAACCTCGCCAGCATTTATTATTTTCTGTCTTGTTGACCTTTGCTATTATTGCTAGAGTGAGAGGATATAGTTGTTTTGATTTGCATCTCTCTGATGACTAATGAAGGAGCTCTGGTAGCATAGTGCCTAAGGCACTTGACTGCTAACCAGAAGGCTGGTGGTTCAAAGCCACCAGCCACTCCTCTGAAGGAAGATGGGGCAACCTACTTCCGTAGTGATACTGCCTCGGAAACCCAAGGAGGGGTCGCTATGAGTCAGGTCCAACTCGACGGCACATAACAACAACAACGACTAATGATTGCAAGCAGTTTCTCACGTGTTTGTTGGTCACCAGTATATCATCTTTGATGAAGTGTCTGTTCTTTTGCCCATTTGTGTACGGGGTTATTTGTCTTTTTGGTGTTGAGGTGTTGAAGTTTCCTATAGATTCTGGAGATAAGTCCTTTATCAGATATGTCAGAGGCAAATATTTTCTCCCAATCTGTAGGTTCTCTTTTTACCCTTTTGACGAAGTCTTTCAATGTGATAAGAATTTAATTTTTAAAAGGTCCCAGTCATCTAGCTTCTCTTCTACCCCCTGTGCATTCTGGGTTATGCTCAATAGTCTATTTATGCTGTAAATTAGGGCCCTCAGATTTGCCCCTATTTTATCTTTGATGAATTTTATAGTTTTGGGTTTTACATTTAAGTTTTTGATCCAGCTTGAGTTTGTTTTTGTGTGAGGGGTGAGGTGTGAGTCTTGTTTCATTTTTATTCAAGTAGATATCCAGTTTTGCCAGCACCATCTGTTAAAGAGGCTGTCTCTTCCCCATTTAATGGGTTTTGGACCTTTGTCAAAGATCAGCTGTCCATAGATGTCTGGACTTTGGATTCTGTTCCATTGGTCGGTCTGTCTGTCATTGTACCAGTACTATGCTGTTTTGACTACTGTGGCTGTATAGTAGCTTTTGAGATCTGGGAGTGTGAGATCTATCACTTTGTTCTTCTTCAGAAGTGTTCTGCTTATCTGAGGTCTCTTTGCTTTCCATATGAAATTAGTAATTAGCTTTTCCATGTCCTTAAAAAATTTTGTCGGTATCTGGATCGAGATTGCATTAAGTGTGTAGATTGCTTTAGGTAGTATTGACATTTCACAATATTCAGTCAACCTATCGATGAACAAGGTAGGTTCTTTCATTTATGTAGTGCCCTTATTGTCTCTTATAGCAGTGTTTTATAGTTTTCTTTGTATAGGTCTTTTATGTCTATGGTAAGGTGTATTCCTAGATATTTTATCTTTTTAGTAGCTATTGTAAATAGTATTGTTTTCCTTATTTCTTTATCAGAGTACTCTTTGTTGGTGTAGAGGAATCCAGCTGTTTTTTGTATGTTGACCTTGTATCCTGCCACTTTGCTGACCTTCTCTATTAGTTCCATTAGTTTTTTTATTGAGTCCCTTGGGTTTTCTATATACGGAATCATATCCGCAAACAGAGATAGTTTTATTTCCTCTTTGCCAATTTGTATGCCTTTTATTTCTCCTTCTTGCCTTATTGCCCTGGCCAGTACTTCCAATACAATGTTAAATAGAAGTCGTGATAGAGGGCATCCCTGTCTGGTTCCCGTTCATAAGGGGAATGCCTTGAGTCCTTCTCCGTTAATAATGATGTTGGCTGTTGGCTTTGCATATATGCCTTTTATTTCGTTGAGGAGTTTCCCTTCTATCCCTATTTTGCTGAGATTTCTGAACAAGAATGGGTGTTGGATTTTATCAAATGCCTTTTCTGTATTGATTGATGTAATCATATGGTTCTTTTGTTTTGTTTATGTGGTAGCTTACATTGATAGTTTTTCTGATGTTGAACAACCCGTGTGAACCTGGTATGAATCCTACTTGGTCAGGGTGTATTAATTTTTTGATATGTTGTTGGATTCTGTTGGCTAGGATTTTGTTAAAGATTTTTGCATCTGTGCTCATGAGGGATATTGGTCTGTAGTTTTCCTTTTTAGTGGTGTCTTTCTCTGGTTTTGGTATTGGTGTTATGCTTGCTTCATAAAATGAGTTTGGGAGTATTCCATCTTCTTTTATGTTCTGCAATAGCTTGAGTAGCATAGGTATCAACTCTTCTCAATATTTGGTAAAATTCTCCAGTGAAGCCATCAGGGCCAGTACATTTCTTTGTTGGAGGTTTTTTTGTAACCTATTCTATTTCTTCTTTTATTAGAGGTCAGTTCAAGTATTCTGTCTCTGGGTGGGATAGTTTAGGTAGGTTTTGTGATTCTAGAAACTTCTTGATCCCTTCTAGGTTCTCAAATATGTTGGAGTATAGTTTTTCATAATATTCTGTCTGTTTCTTTTTAATTTCAGTTGGTTCTGTTGTGATGACACACCTTTTCTCGTGTTTTGGATCTTCTCTTTCTTTTTTTTTGTCAGATCTGCCAGTGGTTTATTGATTTTCTTAATCTTTTTGAAGAACTAGCTTTTTTTTTTTTTTTAATTTTTCTCCATGTTTTTTTGTTTTCTGTTTCATTTATTTCTGCTATGATCTTTATTATTTCCTTGCTTCTAGATACTGTAGGATTCTTTTGTTGTTCTATTTCTAGTTGTTGGAGTTGATGAGTTAGAGTGTTGATTTTGTTTCTTTCCTCTTTTTTGATGTATGCATTTATTGCTATGAACTATCCTCTGAGTACTGCTTTTCTTGTGTCCCATAGGTTGTGGTATGATGTATCTTCATTCTCGTTTGTTTCCAGGAATTTTTTTTAATTTCAATTTTTATTTGTTCTATTACCCAGTAGATTTTGAGCAGTGAAATGTTCAGCTTCCACATGTTCGATGTTTTTTCTTTGATCTTCCTATTACTAATTTCTAAATTTATAGCATTGTGGTCCGAGAAGATGCTTTGTAGTATTTCAGTGTTTTTGAATTTATTGAGACTTGTTTTATGTCCTAACATGTGGTCTGTTCTGGAGAAGGATCTGTGTACACTGGAGAAGAATGTGAATTGTGCTTTTGTTGGGTGAAATACTCTGTATATGTCTATGAGGTTGAGTTGGTTGATTGTATTGTTGAACTCTTCTGTATCTTTGTTGAGTTTTTCTAGTTGACCTGTCCCTCTTTGAAAGTGGTGACAGTCTCCTTCCTACCACTGTTGTAGAGTTGTCTGTTGTCCCTTTTAATTCAGTTAATATTTGCTTCGCGTATTTTGGAGCACTCTCGTTGGGTGTATAAATATTTATTGTCATAATGTCTTCTTTGTCAATTGACCCTTTCAGCATCATATAATGTCCTTCTGTATTTTTTATGATGTTTTTCACCTTAATGTCTATTTTACCAGAAATTAATATTGCCACTCCTTCTCTTTTTTGACTACCATTGTCTTGGTATTTTTTTTCCCACCCCTTAGTTCTTAATTTGCTTTTATCTTTTTGTCTAAGGTGGTCTTTTATAAGCAGCATATTGATGGGTCTTCTTTTCTTATCCAGTCTGCCACTTTTTTTCTCTTGATTGGTGCATTTAGTCCATTCACATTTAGTGTAATTAGTGATAGATATGAATTGATTGCTGTCATTCTGTTGTGTTTTTTTGTCGTGTTGTTGGTGTTTCCTTGGTCTGTGTACTTTTCTGTGCTCAGTTCGATTTGTTGTCAAATGCTTCCTCTCTTTTCTTCTTTATTGTTGGTTTTGTGGTTATTAAACCCATATGTTTTCCTTCCTTCTGGATTTGCTTAGGGAGATTGTTAATTTTCTGTTTGGTCAGCTTGGAGTGAATTCTTGTCTCTACATCTTTAGAACAGTGCATTCTGTGAAGACATTGTCCTGTTTTCCTCTCCATTTGGAAGTTTGTACCTAGAAGTTTTATTCCCTCTAATAGGTTAGTTGCTGTTGTATGCTGATTGGCTTCCTTGATTTTTAGTGTACAATATTTTATGGTCTTATTTTGAGTATCTATTTCTGATTTGATTTTAGTGTTGATGCCATGTATCCTGATTTTGTTGATCTCAGTTGTAGGTTCTCTATTGGAAAGACTTCCTTAAGCATTTCTTATGGGGTTGGTCTGGTTTCACAAAATCCCTTAATTTCTATTTGGGAATGCCTTGATTTCACCCTTATATTTGATGGATAATTTGGGTGGATATAGGTTCTTGGTTGGAAGTTCTTTTCCTTCAGTGTTTTATATATGCCGTCCCATTGCCTTCTTGCCTGCATGGTTTCTGCTGAGTAATCAGAGTTTAATTATTATAAGTAATATTTATTTTAATTATATATGTAATATTTATTTTAATTATATATGTAATATTTATTTTGTCCCAGGTAGCTCGCAAAATTTTTTCTTTGTCTTTGGTTTTGGAGAGTTTGATTATAATATGCCTCAGTGTTTTCCTCTTGGGATCTATCTTGTATGGGGTTTTATGAACTTCTTGGACAAAATATCTTTTCTTCCTTCATGATATGGGGGAAATTTACTGTTAGTAGGTTTTCTCGGTGTTTTTTTTCACCTCTTCTTGTTCTGGAATTCCAGTGAGGAGTATGTTGTTTCTTTCCATGTCATCCCATGTAACTCTTAGATTCTCTTCATTTTTCTTAAATCTTTGTTCTGATTTTTCTTCATTCAGGCTGGTGTCCAGGGATTTGTCTTTTAGTTCGGATATGCGTTGTTCAGCCAGTTCTGTCCTACTTTTTTGTGCTTCTCTTATATTGTGTACTATCCAGTTTCTGTGCATGGGGTCGCTATGAGTTGGAAACGACTCGACGGCGCTTAACAACAACAACATTATATTGTGTAATTCAGTAACTTTGGTATTCATCTTCTGGATTTCTAACTGCTGTTTTTATATGAGTTCTGATTGTTCATTAATCTTGTTATTTTGTTCTAGAATGATTTTCCTGAGTTCTTCCAGGGAACTTCCTGTGTTTTCCTTGCTTCTGTTTGGGGTTTCCTTTGGCTCTTGCAAAACTCTATAAACGTGTCTTCTAAATTCCTTCTCAGTTAATTCTATTGCCTCCTCTTTCTCCATGTTTAATGAGAGCTTTGTTTGTGGTTTTGCCTGTTGTTTCTTAGACATTTTAAGATTGTCTTTAACTGTTGGTTATGTACTGATTTGTTTAGTCTTGGTTTTATGATTTAATATTCTGAAAAGGTGGAGCTGGTATATTTTATTTTTTTGATTATTAATTGACGTGTGCTGGGTAGCTCTGCTGTTTTCCTTGTGATGATGGAATTGCTGTGTGGAATGTAGATGTCTGTCTCTGTTTGTTGTAGAGAGGGTTTAGAATTTGAACCAGGAGGTATTATGGTGGCTAAATGTGATTTTTCTTTTTCTATTGAATGAGTGAAGGTATATGCGGGGAAGGTGGGAGGGGAAGACAGAAGGAAAGGAAGCTCCATGTTGCTAGGGGCAGTTTCTAGGGCTTTGAGTGGGCTGCTAATGATGACGTTGTACTGTTATTCACAGGCCCGCAGCTCAAGTTCAGCAAAACCTCCTGTGTTTAGGGGGCCGCTACTTTCTGCCAGGCTCAGACCCATGCAGAAACCTCACTCTCGAGGACCTTCCGTTGCAAAAAACCCTATCCAAGACAACTGGCCCACTCTGCAATCCACTGCAGGAGTTCCTCCCAAGGCCTGCACACTTGCGGTGCCAGTGATCTCCCCGCTTGGGTTTCAGTGGTGCTAGAGCAAGGGAACTGCCTGCTTGCACCCAATGGGCCCAAGATTACTGACAAAGTCAAGCACCGGTCCCTCCGTGCCAAAGAGCTGGCCCAAGCGCATTCTTGTTATCCGCTGTAGGAGTTCCTCCCAGGACCTCCCCACTTGTGGTGTTAATGGTCTCTGTTCAGGTTTCAGCAGTGCTGGAAGTGCCTGCTTGCACCCAGCAAATCCAAGTTTACTGATAATAGCAGGTGCTGAACGTAGATCTGTGGAGTGGCCACTGGTTCACTGGTGTGGTGCGGCTTCTCCTATCCTCCAGGAAGGTCTCTGATGGCCCTTCTTACCTGCTGGTTGGTGCTTTCCCAGGAAGGTCTCCACTGGCCTTTCTTGCCTGCCAGTTGGTGTTCCACAGGGCAGATTCCCGCTTTTGTTATTTTTCCCCTACCCCTTTCTCCTTTTCTAATCCTACTCGCCCAAGTTTGGTGCTTTCTGGCTCAGTGATCTGTTTAGAGCACCAGAATCCCTACTTCAAACTGCTGCACCTAGTTTTTCAGGCACTAAGATGCTAGAGGCAGTTAGCTTGGGAACTACTGACCATACACCATTTTGCAAGTCTCACGGTTGTGCTTTTCACTTATTAATCTGTATGCTGAACAAATAATAACACTAGAGGCATCTATCGAAGAAGAGTGCAGCATCAGGATTGAAGGAATACTTATTAACAAGCTGCAGTATGCAGATGATGTAACTTTGCTTGCTACAACTGAAGACGACTTGAGGCATGTGGTAGTTAAATTTGTATGTCAACTTGGCTGGACCTGGTTAAGTGGATGGGCAGCTGGTGGTAGTTATTCCCCATGATGAGACTGGCAATCAACTCCATGGTGGGATCTA
>NW_006921768.1:3668874-3703193 GCF_000298275.1 Orycteropus afer afer
CCTAGGGGATAGTCTCTAGCTTACGGCATGCTTGGACCTTGCATGTAGGGGTGTCATTGTTCAGCAGCCTGCCATGTTCTGCTGACCTTGAGACTTACAATGGACTTGAATTAATGGCCTGGTGTGTGGTTTGGTAACATTGGGACTGTGTCTTTTTACTTGTCAACCTTGGGCTTGGCAGCCTCAGCAGGCAGCAGCTGTCTGAGTGAAGAAAATCCTCCAGCTTCAGTGGGCTGGGAGCTGGAGGCAGAGCTGATGCCCAAGGCTGAGGGGCTTTTGCCCAGCCCCTAGAGCCTGGCACTTTGAACTTGGACTTAAAGCTTACAAATTGTAAGAATAAACTCCCGTTTGTTAAGGCCATCCCTTTGTGGTATGTTCTTGTCAGAGCAACACTAGGTAACCAGAACAAGGCAGTGACTGATGAAGGTAAAAGACCACAGCCTTCAGTATGCAATGTGAAGAAAATGAAAATCTTCACAACTGGACCTACAAACAACAGCATGCTAAATGAAGAAAAATTGAAGTTGTCAATGATTGCATTCTATTTGGGTCAAGAATCAGTGCCCATGGAAGCAACTGTCAATAAATGAAATGACTTATTGCATTGGGCAAATAAGCTGCAAAAGATCATTTTAAAGTTTTAAAAAGATATGACTTTGATAACTAAGATGCAGCTGATACAGACCATGGTCTTTTCAGTTGTTAATATGCATTCATAAGCTGGACCATGAAAAGGGAAGACAGAAGAACAGTTGTACTGGTAGAAAATATTGAATATTCCATGGACTGCCCAAAGAAATACAACCAGAATAAATACTCCTTAGAAGCAAGGATAATGAGATGTCAGCTAGCTTACTTTGGACTCATTATTAGGGAAGACCAGTCTGCTAGGAAAGGATATCTATCATGTTTAGTAAAGAAGAGGGTTAGTGAACATGAGGGAAACTCTCAATGAGATGGATTGATACAATAGCCATAATGGACTCCAACATACCAGTAATTATGAAGATGGCTCAGAACCGGGCAGTGTTTCCTTCTGTTACACATAAGGTTGCCATGAGCTGGCTCGACGGCAACTAACAAAACAACAAGTAAGAAGAAAGCACATTGGGAGATAGGGATTGGGCAGCTCTAGCACAGTTCTTAGGAACTCTGGTAGCATAGTGCCTAAGGCACTTGACTGCTAACCAGAAGGTTGGTGGTTCAAACCCACCAGCCACTTCTCAGAAGGAAGGTTGGGCAGTCCTACTTCTGTAGTGATACTGCCTTGGAAACCCAAGGAGGGGTCGCTATGAGTTGGGGCTGACTTGACGGCACATAACAACAACAACAGCAGCACAGTTCTTGAGGTCACAGTAGATGTAGAGTCGTTAGAAGTATCACCAAAGTGCTGAGAGTCTTCAGAGTGCTGTTGCTAGAACCATGCTTAGTGATCATTGTATCCTGAGGTAAGGGCTGAGTGGTGTGATGTTGCTTTGGTGTTCCTGATTCTGATGGTATATCTGTTCCTGCTGAGGTATAGGGTGTGATTTAGGAATCTTTCCTCCAGTTAGCCCAATTCAAAAAACAAGAGTTCTCCAGTGTAAATAAGACTGTTAGACAGTTGCTCTGTAATTTAAATTCTAAATTATGAGTTAATTTTTCTTTCCTGGCCTGGAATCTTAATAACCTGTTGCCATCCAGTTGATTCCAACTCATACAACCCCAAAAGGCAGTAGAGCTGCCCATAGAGTTTCCTAGGCTGTAATCGTTATAGAAACAGACTACCACATCTTTATCCCACAGAACAGCTGGTGGGTTTGAGCAGTGGACCTTAGTTAATTAGTAGCCGAGAACTTCATAACTGTGCTATCAGGGATCATTGGAATTTTAATAGTTTTACTATTTTCATTGGCGAAAATATTTCCAAGTATTGAGCAGTAAATTTGTGTATGAGCTTTGGTCATTATCTATGATTAGAGATGGGACCTTTGGTAGATCATATAATCTTTTTATACCTCAGTTTCATTAGTGTTTAATGGGGATACTTAGGATGAGGTACCTCTCAAAAAGTGCTGTCAAGATAAGTGGCAAACTCTTATGTAGAGCACTTTGAACTTCTTGGATGAATGATACTTTGTAAGTATAAGGTTAATATTCTCCTCCTGCTGTTACTGTTTTTTTGTTTTGTTTTGTTTTTTTGCTTTTCTCTTTCCTTGGAGTTAACTCTGAAGAGGCTAGACTAAGTCACCTTTTCACTTTTTTTTTTTGCATGTAGCTATTCACACTTGAAAAACCAAAACTAAGCCTTCTTTGTCCTGAAGGGGAAATAATATTTATTTAGGCATTGGCTTTGGGATAATTTTTTTGACTTTAGATTGAAATACTGGTCTGTGAGATTAGAATATTTAGTTGATATTACTAATACTTATTTCTCTTTTGAATGACTATTTTAAATATACAATTCGAAGCATAGATACAGAGATTGCTTCAAGTTGATTGGTATGGTATTTTGAATTAAATTTTGGCTTTCTTCCCTTCTTGTTTACTGCTCCTTTGATGTATAATGAGTGCAAATTAAGTATACAGTGAAGTTGTACACATGACTAAACTTTCAAGTGTAATAGTCTCCCCCACCCCCACCCCTACCCCCACCCCCACCCCTTTTATCTGCTGGTAGAGCAGTAGTTAAAACATTCAGCTGCTAACCAGCTTGTTGGTTCAAACCCACTAGCCAATCCGTGGGAGAAAGCTGAGACAATCTGCTTCCGTAAAGATTTATAGCCTTGGAAACCCTATTGGTTTCTGCCCTATAGGGTTGCTCTGAGTCAGAATCGACTTTGTGGTAGAGTTTTTTTTTGTTTTTTGTTGTCTGCTGGGGATACCTTTCAAAACTCACAGTGGGTGCCTGAAACTGGATAGTATGAACACTATATATGCTATGTTTTTTCCTATACATACATACTTATGATAATGTTTAATTTATAAATTAGGCACAATAAGAGATAAAGAAACTAACTAATAGTAAAATAGAAAAGTCACAACAATAATACTGTTGTTGTTGTTGTTGTTGTTATGTGCCGTCGAGTCGGCCCCGACTCATAGCGACCCCTCCTTGGGTTTCCGAGGCAGTATCACTACGGAAGTAGGATTGCCCAACCTTCCTTCCGATGAGTATATGTTCTTAGTAACCTCAGCATATAACTTTTATTTTTTCTTGCATTAATAAGTCAAGAACTTAACACCTTTCACTTAAAGGAAGCACTTTATCGCTTCTCTTTGGCTTATGGGAATTGCCAGCATCACTTTGGGGCCATCATTAAGTAAAGTAAGGGTGACTTGAACACAAGCACTGCGATCTGATAACCCAGATGGTTACTAAGTGACTAACGTGTGGGTAGTGTACACAGTGTGACTAAAGGGACAGGTCCTGGGCTGACGAGCGGGATAGTGTGAGATCACACTACTCAGAGTGGCGCTCAATTTAAAACTTACGAATTGTTTATTTCTAGAAGTTTCCATCCATGGATAAGGAAAGACTACTACTGTATTTGAAACTCTGAAATTTGAAAACCTGGGAGTGTTTAGTTACTTTCATTTATTTCCCTGGACTGTCTTTTTTCAATTTCAGTCTCTTACATTATATTTTCACAGATAATTTAGGAATATGGTTTCTTTAGAAATTATTAGTGTAATGTAAAGAAAATGCTGTGTGTATTAGCTTTTCTCTGCTCTATCTAGAGAGAAAGAGCACTGTAGTCCTAATCATACCTCTCCCTCAGTTACTTAGTTTCTGGGCTGCACATTCAAATACAAAAAGCTGTTTTTTTTCCTGACATATCAGGAAATGTAACTTAAAGCTTTTATCCCACTTAAGATAACTCTGTGTGAATTTGGCCAAGTTCAAAGTTCAGTGTTATTTTAAGCATTCTTTAAAAGACATATCTTATGATACTTGGAAAAGTGAAAACAGACAAAAATGACTGTGGGCATGCTTCTTTATCACTTTGGTCTCACTTCATCTTTAAAAAATGGGGATAATGATGCTTGCTTTTATGTTGTGGTCATTAAATGAGACATGGAGGCACTTGGAATTTTAGTTTCTCTTTCATTTTTCTTTTAGCTTTGATAATTCTGAATCTGTAAAGAGAAAAGATGATTTATTTTATTTGAGGGGTTGATTTTTGTTGGACTCATGCCCTCCTTTTCCTCCCACAACATGTAAACGGTTACTTTAGAGACCTGTATATGTAAGTGTGTATGTACATATGTACACAGAGAGAGAGAATTATTGTTTTATCTTTTGGGGAATAGTTAGATGGTTACACATACAAAATAGAAAAGAACATTTTAGTGTAAATAATAATACAAAGCCTTATCAGTTATTTTCTGGTTTGTTATATTCTTGTTTACTCTAGCCCATATATTTATTGCTAACAGATTAAAAAATTACAGAGAAAATCATGCTCAGTATGGAATTTATCAAGTATAGAGCCACTCCTCGGAAGGAAGGTTGGGCAATCCTACTTTCGTAGTGATACTGCCTCGGAAACCCAAGGAGGGGTTGCTATGAGTCGGGGCCGACTCCACGGCAAACAACAACAACAACAGAGCTTAATTCAGTAAAAGGCCATTTAAAACAAATCCAAGTAGATGTTTATCTATATTCATATTCATTTAGAGAAGCTACTTTATAACTTAAGTTTATCCTTTAAAAGTAAGTCTTACACAATGGATGCTTGTTTGCAAGCTATCTAGTCATGTGTCAGTTGAAGCTTAATTCCATCTACTAAAATTAATCTCCTAGACATCCCTTCAAACCTAGGTATTTTTAAATTCTTTTTAAGAGTGTTTATAACTCTCCAAGATGACTCATATCAACAATTATCAGCCTAAATAAGCATTTTAGGGGAAACATCTCCAAGTCTGAAGATAGAACACCAGGACAGAAAACACAAAGTAACTTTTCTAAGACTCTTATTGCCTTTCTGATTCTGAATTCTTTACCTACAGGTCTGTATTCTCGTTTCTGTTTAGTTCTGATTCTTGTTTTTTTTTTTTTTTTTTTTGAGGGGGATGTGGGGTGGGGTGGGAATCAGACTCTTGGCCTTTATAATAATAATAATAAAACTCCAGTGCTGTTGAGTTGATTCCCACTCATAGCAACCCTATGGGACAGAGTAGCAGTGTCCTGTAGGGTTCCCAAGGCAGTAAATCCTTACAGAAGCTGACTTGCCACATTTTTCTTCTGAATAGCTGGTGGGTTTTAACCATCAACCTTTCGGCTGGCATCTGAGTGCTTTAATCACAGCACCACTAGAGTGCCTTTTTATAATAATTAGTAATATAATATTTTTTTTTTCTCCCCTTTGGAGAAATTAATTACTTTATTAAAACAGTTAAAACTCAGATTGATGCTCACAGTTTTTGTCCATCTCTGGGTGTGGCTTGTAGGGAGTGACTATGGGGAGATCACAGCTTTGGAAGTACACACAGGCCCCTCATGACCTTGACAGGGGAACCCACCCAGGCAACTCTGTCAGAACACATTTCTTGGGCTTAGCCCCTCAGCGCCCAAGGACACTGTCCAGATATCGTAGGAGGCTGGCAGGAGCAGTGGAACTGGAGCATAGAAGAAGGCCATACTGCCAGGCCTTCCTCACAAGCGACTGGCCATGACTCCCACTGTATGTTTTCTGTTGTATATTCTAATTGCTCGTCAGTATATACACTGATTTGTTGTTGTTGGTGGTGGTATATTGATCTTTTATCTAGCAACCTCAGTGAACTTTGATTAATTCTAATGATTTGTAGATTTTCTTGAATTTTTGATGTAAATGTTCATCGGCAGAAAGTACAGTTTGTCATTTTTTTCCCCAGAAACCACTGCTGCTGTTTTTTTTTTTTAAATTTTAATTTTATTGTGGATCCAGCTGGACTGCAGTGAGTTTTCTGTGTGTATGTATCAAAAAATTTGCTGTTTTAACTGTTTCTAAGTATACAGTTCAGTAGTAGTCATTACAGTCACCCTGTTGTGCTACCTTCAGTACTTAGTCCATTTCCTAAAAGTTAACCCTTCAACCATAGCTTTCACTCACTGTTCCCTCTAGCCTCTGGTCATCACTCATAGACTTTCATCTCTACACATTTGTGTATTCTAGCTATTTCATGTAAGTGGGATCATGTTACATTTGTCCTTTTGTGTCTGAGTTATTATACTCAGCTTAATGTTTTCATTATTCATCAATGTGATAGCATGCATCAGAACTTCATATCTGTTTATTACTGATTATTATTCCATTGTGTGTGTGTGTGTGTGTGTTTGTATCATAGTTTGTTTATCCATTCATGTGTTGATGGATACTTGCTTGTTTGTACCTTGTGGCTATTTTGAATAATTCTGCAGAGAACATTGGCGTATAAGCATCTGCTTGAGTCCCTGCTTTCAAGCCTCTTGGATCTTGAGATGGTCATATGTTTATACTTATTTTATCTGGTGTGTGTGTGGGGTCTCAGGTAAAACTTTATTTTTTAATGGTTATTTCAGATTTTTGATTTCTCCTTGGGACAATTTTGATAACGCATATTTTTCTATATGTTTCTATATGTTTTCGAAGTTAGTGTAAAGTTGTTCTAATATTTTAAAATGAATATTAAAGTCTCTGTGCACTTGACACAAGCTATGATATTTTCAATTGCCTCATATGCATGTGAGAGCTGGATAATATATAAGGAAGACTGAAGAAGAATTGATGCTTTTGAGCTGTGGTGTTGGTGAATGCAGTGTAGTAAATTACTTAGTATGGCTTTTCTACCCATAAGTCATTGTAAACTCGGTGGAATGAGCAACTGAGGAGCTGATTGTAAATGTTATCCACGTGGAGTATTTCTGTTGGGAGTGGCACAATACAATGTTCTGGGAGGTGCCCACTCTCTCTCAGGTGCTTAGAGTTCTGATGCTATGATTGGCTAGTTTGACCACCATGCCGGGCTCAAAAGGAGGCCTTCTGGAAGCAGAACTCTCTCTGACTGCTGGTGGAGGAAGACGTGCTGCTGAAAGAGACACGCGCCCCTGAAAGACACACGTGCTGCTGGGAAAGAGACGCGAGAGACACGCATTGCTGAGTGAGACACCAAGGGACCAGCACCGCTGGGAAAGAGACTGTGAGAGACTCTTGGCTGAGGGACGGTGGGCTGCGAGAGAGACGGAGCGTTCTTCCTGGACTTGAGTTGTAGCCTGGTGCTTCCCTAATAAACCCTGTAATCTGTGAGTTCTGTGTGGCCACTGCAGCGAATTATTGAACCCAGGAGAGAGGTGGTGGGTGCTTCGGGAGGAACGGTTGGTGAAAGGGCTGGAGGGAGGCAGCATGTTTGGCCTTGCCGTAATAGGCCTTGGTTTACTGCTGGTAATCCTGCCTTCCCCTTGTAGGGTTAGAGGAGGTCAGAACATGTGGCCTCCTTGCCGTTTTTGCAGTGAAGAATGCTGAAAGTACCATGGACTGCAAAAAGAACTAACAGGTCTGCCCTGGAGGAAGTGCAGCCAGGATGCTCCTTGGAGGCGAAATGGCCAGACTTCATCATACATACTTTGGTCATGTTGTCAAAGGTACTATTCTGTGGAGACGGATGTCATGCTTGGTAAGGTGGAGGGTCGATGAAAGAGGGGAAGGCCCTCAATGAGATGGATTGACATGGTGGCAACGACGATGGGCTCAAGTGTAGCAAGAATCATGTGGCGCTGGCGCAGAACTGGGTGGTGTTTCGTTTTGCTGTGCATAGGGTCACTATGTGTCAGAGACGACTCAACGGCACCTTACAACAACAACAAAGTCTCTGCCATATCTATGTAGTATACCTATAATTTTGTCCTGGGCTATTTATGCAACTTTTTTTTAAGCCTGATTTCCTTGACATAGAATTTTTAAAGTTAGGAACTCTACTGTTTATTATTCATCATTTTACTTCCAGTAACAATGCTCATATATGACAGGCAACCATTTAACTTCTGGTTGAGCTGAACATGACTTCAGTTCTTTTTTTATGTCCCTGGTGTGTCCATTTCTAGCTTTTCTCCCTCTTTTCCCTCCATCCTCCTCTCACTCCACAGGTAGGCATTTTCAAACATGTTTCCTCTCTTCTGGACCAGTATGTTTTAAAAATGGATGATCTTATCCAGTCTAAGCTTTTGTCATCACCTTTATTTAGATAGCTCCCAAATTTATAACCCTAACCTGACCTTTCTTCTAAGTTCTTAACTGCTTGCTCGACATTTTTACCTAAGTATCTTGCTTACATCTTAAATGTAGAACAACCAAAGTGAAACTCATTCCTTCTCTCCACCCAGACCAGTTCTTCTTCTAGATTTCCTGGTTTCTATTAATTGGCACTGCCACTTATCCAGGCTCAGAACACAGTCATTTGGACTCATATTTTTCTCCTTTACTTGTTTTTGCTTACCAAGCTATATACATTCTACCTTCTCATAGGTAGATGTATGTGACCATCCCTTTCATCCCTTCAGCTGCCACCTGTATTTAGCCCCTTAGTACTTTGCACCTGGGCTCCTACATCTCCTTGCTGAGTCTAATTCATCTTCCACACTGAAATAAGATTAAACATACTAAAGCACAGTGATTGTACCGCTGTTGGGCCCAAATTACCCATCTCTCTCCATAGCCTTTTAAAATAAGTGCTAACTCTACAGCCTTTATAGGTCTTCCATAATAACCCAAACCTACTTGCCTTGGATTGTTTTCTTTTACTGCCTTACTGGTATGTGCATTCCAGACTAGGTGATTTTTGTTTTAAAATTATTGTACTTTGGGTAAAACTTTAAAAAAAAATTGGACAAGCTACGTCCATAGAGATACCACTCTAGAAGCCCAAGGAAGGGTCGCTATGACTCAGATTCGACTCGACAGCAGTGAGTTTGGTTTCTTTTGTTTTTGGGTGGAACTTTATAGAACAAATGAATTTTCTAATCAATAGTTTGACACATTGTGTTTCGTCACATTGGTTGCAATCCCCTGAACATAGCAGCAATCTTCCTACTTTTCCCCTGGGTTCTCCATTTCTATTCATTCTTCTCTCCTGCTCCTTCCTGCCTTGTAAGATTTGTTTTGGGCAAATGCTTCCTTTTTTGGTCTTGTATGGTTGAATGTACTGAAGACTATTTTCTTTTCTTGTGTTAATATTCACTTTATAGGCCTGTTTACCTGTGTTTTATTGCCTCTGCAAAGACATTCAACTGTGTGGATCATAAAAAATTCTGTATAACATTGTGAAGAATGGGAATTCTAGAACACTTAATTGTGCTCACAAGGAAACTGTACATAGACCATAAGATGGTCGTTTGGACAGAACAAGGGGATACTGCATGGTTTAAAATTAGGAAAGGTGTGTGACAGGGTTGTATCCTGTCACCATACTTATTCAGTCTGTATGCTAAGCAAATAATCCAAGAAGCTGGACTAGATGAAGAAAGAATGCTGCATCAGGATTGAAGGAAGAGTCATTAACAACTTGGGATATGCAGATGACACAACCCTGCTTGCTGAAAATGAAGAAGACTTGAAACACTTACTGAAGAAGATCAAAGACTACAGCCTTCAGTATGCATTGCACTTCTACATTAAAAAAAAAAAAAAAAAAAAAAAAATCCTTACAACTGGACCAATAAGCAACATCATGATTAATGGAGAAAATATTGAAGTTGTCAGGATTTCATTTTACTTGGATCCACAATTGATGCCCATAGAAGCAGAAGTCTAGAAATCAAATGATGTATTGCATTGGGCACATCTGCTACAAAAGACCTCTTTAAGATGATCAGAAGCAAGGATGTCTCACTTTGAGGACTAAGGTACACCTGACCCAAGCCATGATATTTTCATTCACCTCTTATGCATGCAAAAACTGGACAATGAATAAAGAAGGCTGAAGAATTGGTGCCTGTGAGTTATGTTGGTGAAGAAATTGAATACACACAGACTGCCAAAACAACAAACAAATCTGTCCTGGAGGAAGTACTGCCAGAATGCTCCTTAGAAGTGAGGATAGCATTTTGGCTATGTTATCAGGAAGGACCAGTCCTTGGACAATGACACCATGCTTGGAAAAGTCAGATGGTCAACAAAAAGAGGAAGACCCTCAGTGATATGAGTTGACCCAGTGGCTGCCACAGTGGGCTCAAACATAGCCATGATTGTGTAGATGGCAGTGTAACATTCTATTTTACATAGGGTTTCTGGGAGTTGGAATCAACTACACAGCAAGTAACAACAACAAAACAATTATTTGGCTGAAAGTTGATCCCTAGGCATGGGTTCACTTCCAGGCCTGAAGGCTGTCTAAGGGACATAGTCTCAGGGCTTCTCCCAATCTGTATCAGTCGAGTAAGTTTGGTCTTTTTTACGATTTTGAATTTTGTTCTTTATTTGTATCCTACTCTGTCCAGGACCTTTTAGTGAGATCCTGATCAGATTAATCAGCAGTGATAGCTGGGCACCATCTAGTTCTTCTAGTCATGGACTGGTGGAGGATGTAATTCATGTTATCCATTAGTCCTTTAGATTAATTGATTCCTTGAGCCTTTCATTTTCTTCACTTTTCTTTGGTCCACACAGGGGGAGACCAATAGTTGTATCTTAGATGGCCACTCACAAGCTTTTAAGACCCTGGTAGCTAATTACCAAAGTAGGATGTCGAATGTTGTCTTTGTGGATTATGTTTTGCCAGTTGACCTAAGTGTCCCCTGAGACTATGCTCCTAAGTCCCCAAGCCCAGTGACTCATTCTCTTATGGAGTTTGGTTATGGCTAAGAAGTTTTCATAACTTTGCCCCTGTATGCTCTATGATAACCTTGGATATATTTGCAGCACATAAAAATACGTATGTATGTGGAAACACCCTGTGCCAGACGTATATTTACTTGTGGGTCTTCTCTCATTTGCCTTCCCACATCTGTTCAGCTTGAATGCTTACCTGTGTAGCTATTCATAGATATTGTTTGTTATTACTATAATTGTAGGAGTGTGCATTAGTGTTTACCTTTGTTGTCTTTTACTTCCAGCTTAAGTGTTTTATCTTTAGTCTGCTGTGCTTATGTTTTTGCTTAGCTGTTGGCTCTTTAAGGAATGCCCTTTCTCCCATCTCTGCCTGTTAAAAAGAAGCTTGTCAAGCTTAATTTCTTAGGTTCTTTGCTAGGCATTAGTAACCTGCAGAATGTTTTCTTTGTTTTGGATAAGACACTTATCTATCTTACTTTGTGTAATAGCCATTTGTGTACTTGCTTAATATCGCATGTTAAATACTTCTAGTAAACGAAAACCCACTGATTTTGAGTCGATTCCAATTCATAGCAGCCCTGTAAGGTAGAATAGAACTGCCCTATTGGGTTTCCAAGACTGTAAATCTTTATGAAAGTAGACTGCCACATCTTTCTTTAGCAGAGCAGCTTATAGGTTTGAACCACCAACCTTTGTTAGCAGCTAAACACTTTTCATACACTGGGCCACTAGGGTTCCTGATGCTCCTAGCAGAAAGGAACTGTTTCTTAATTAGCTTTTCTGTTGCCTCAGCAATTAGCATACTCAGGAACTATTAAAAAAAAAAAAAAAAAAAAAATATATATATATATATATATAGTTTTACACTTGTTTTTAGTTTCCTTCAGTGAAACCTCTCATATTCTCTTCTTAAGAAGTTTAACTATTGCAGTGCAAATTAACAATATAGAAGCACGGTAAACTTAGCTTATTCCAGAGATTTGGTTACATCTATGCAAGTCCCATTGATCAGTGCTACCTTCCCAACAGGTGTTATCTTTATAATGTAATAAAGCTTCTGCTTTATTACAAGAGGCATCACAATAGAGGCATTACTTGATTCTGTTATAGCAACTATTGATTATATCTTTCAAATACAAGATTTCAGTAAGTCACGATAATAAATACTAAAAGTCATTTTGTGTGAGTTAAATAAATATGGATTTAAAAATGTAAGAAATAAATCTCTGTATCTTTGCTTGTTTCCTAATCTCTAGAATGGAAAGGATAAAAAGAGAAAAAACTAACTTTTACTCACAGTAAAGGAAACCATTTTAGGTTAATTTAATGTGAATCTGCCAGTATAGATTACCTTAAGTGGTATTTGCAAAACTTAAAATGATGTCTTTGTTCTTATGAGTCCTTTCCCCATTAACTTATCAGCATACTTAAGAGATCCTGTCATGATAAAAGCTTTGGGAGTATAGAAAGCAGATAGATGCTAATGCAGAATTATGTTGTTGTTTTTAGGTGCTGTCAAGTCGTCACCAACTCATAGAGACCCCATAATACAACAGAACAAAACACTGCCCAGTCCTCTGCCAGCCCCATGATCCCTATTATACCTGAGCCCATCATTGCAGCCACTGTGTCAATCTGTCTTGCTGAGGGCCTTCCCCTTTTTTGTTGACCCTCCACTTTACCAAGTAAGATAGCCTTCTTCAGGGATTGGTCCCTTCTTACGACATAACCAAAGTAGGTGAGATGAAGTCTGTCCATTCTCGCTTCCAAGGAACATTTGGCTGCACTTCTTCCAGGACAGATTTGTTAGTACCTTTCCATGATACTTTCAGTATTCTTCACCAACACCAGAACTCAAAGGCATGAGCTCTTCTTTAGTCTTCCTTATTCATTGTCCAGTTCTCACATGCATATGAGGTGATTGAAAATACCATGGCTTGGTTAGGCGCACCTCAGTCTTCAAGGAGACATCTTTGCTCTTCAGCACTTGAATGGGGTCTTTTGCAGCTGATTTGCCCAATGCAATATGTCGTCTGATGTCTTGACTGCTGCTTCCATTGGCACCGATTGTAGAACTAAGTAATATGAAGTCTTTGACAACTTCAATCCTTTTCTCCATTTATCGTGATGCTGCTTATTGTTCCAGTTGTGAGGATTTTTGTTTTCTTTTTGTTGAGATATAATCCATACTGCAGACTGTAGTCTTTAATCTTCATCAGTAAGTGCGTCAAGTCATCCGCACTTTCAGCAAGCAGAATTGTGTCATCTATGTATTGCAGGTTGTTAGTGAGTCTTTCTCAATCCTGTTGCCACGTTCTTCTTCATATGGTCCAGCTTCTCAGGTTATTTGTTCAGCATGCAGATTGAATAAATATGGTGAAAGGATACAACCCTGACGTACTCTCTTCCTGATTTTAAACCATGCAGTGTCTGTTCACATGACAGCCTGCTTGTCTATGTACAGGTCCTTCATGAGTACAATTAAGTGTTCTGGAATTCCCATTCTTCTCAATGTTATCCATGATTTGTTATGATCCATACAATCGAATGTTTTTGCATAGTCAATAAAACACAAGTAAACATCTTTCTGCTATTTGCTTTCAGCCAAGATCCATCTGACATTAGCAGTGATATCCTATGTTCCATGTCCTCTTTTGAATCCAGCCTGCATTTCTGGAAGTTCTCTGTCAGTATACTGCTGCAACTGTTATTTGAATTATCTTCAGTAAGATTTTACTTGGATGTGATATTATTCAATAATTTCAATATTCTGTGGGATCACCTTTCTTTGGAATGGGTACAAATAGGGATCTCTTCCAGTCAGTTGGCCAGGTAGCTGTCTTCCAAAACTCTTGGCATAGCCCAGTGAGTGCCTTCAGCGTGACATACATTTATTGAAACATCTCAATGGATAGTCAGTCAGTTCCTGGAGCCTTGTTTTTTGCCAATTCGTTCAGTGCAGCTTCGACTTCTTCTTTCAGTACTATTAATTCTTTGTCATATGCCACCTCCTGCAGTGGTTGAACATTGACCAATTGTTTTTGGTATAGTGAGTGGAGAATTTACCAAGCATTAGTTTGGTGTCCTGTGTAAAAGTTATATTTCTATTTAACTTAACGATTTTAAGTACAGAGATGGACTCTTTAGCCTAGTCTATAGCTTCTGCTTCTCCCTCTCTCTCTGATTTTCACAGATGTCTTTCTTTTCTTTTGTTTTTCTTCCTGTTTTGCAGTGTTTCTTCCCCTCCCCTCCCACCCACAGTTATCTTTTGAATTCTAAATAGAATCTAGTCACTGGAGTAGCAATCAGCAATGCAGTGGTGAAAAATACAGACCCAGAGGCTGCCCTCATGGTGCTTGTAGTTCAGTTGGTCTTTAGGATATAGATACATGTGATGAATAAATTACTTATTTTATCAAAGAAAATACATTTTTATGATCGTGTTTTTATCTTCTTAAAGGAAAAAAAGGCATGTTCAGATTGATAGTTACTTCAGTAATTATCAGAATTTTAAGCTTTGAAGGGAGCTCTGGTAGCATAGTGGCTAAAGGCTCTTGACTGCTAACCAGAAGCCTGGCGGTTAAAACCCACCAGCCACTACTCGGAAGGAAGATGGGGCAATCTACTTCTGTAGTGATACTGCCTCGGAAACCCAAGGAGGGGTCGCTATGAGTCGGGTCTGACTCGCCACATAACAACAACAACAACAATGAAGACACCAGCCTTAATCTGAGTCTCAGATTCCTTATCTCTGTAAATGGCAATGTTGGGAGAAGGAGAGGTAATTAATGTTTAGCAAGTACTTTGATATTTATACCCAGTGGTTGAAAACAATTATTAAAAAGCCATTGCACAGGTCAGAATGGCAGGCTCAGTAGCATGGCCGAGGTGAAGACCAGAAATATAGATACTTGTAGCTTTGAAGGAAATACACATGAAAATGTTGTACTTATGATTCAATATTTTTTTATTAAACATTTACAGTTAGAATTCCATCTATATATTCTATATATTTCTGTAAGTTTCAGAGACATCACAAAAAAACCATTAAGTTGTTTATGAACACCAGTAATTGTATTCTTACATATAATTTCAAAAATACTTCTTGATTAAAGAAACTCAAAACCAAACCAGTTGCCATTGGGTTGATTCTGACTCATGGCGTATGCATTGTATGTCAGAGTAGAACTGCACTCCAAAGGGGTTTTCAGTGACTCATCTTTTGGAAGTAGATTGTCAGGCCTTTGTTTTGAAGCTCTTCTTGGTAGATTCAAACTACTTGCTAACTTGCCATTAGAAGCTGAGTGCTTAACCGTTTGCACCACCCACGGACTCATTTCTTGGTTAGAATTGTGTATCTACAATATTAGTAGATTCTGATTACATCATGAAGGTAACTCCCTTTGTAAGGCCCATAAGAGTAGAGTCATTTCGTGAGAAACAGCAAGAACTGCAGTTCTTTATATTTGGATTTGAGTAGGGAGGATGGGATGACAGTTGCAGTTCAGTGTGGTGGAAAGATCATTGGAGATGGAGCCCTGGCTCTGTCTTCATGTCTCAGTTCTGCTTTTACTAGCTGGTCTTGTGAACTTCAAGTCACTTTTTATTTTATCTTTTGGCATAATTTGACCTTAGACAAATCATCTGGACTCTTTTTGCCTCAATTATTTAAGAAGTTTTTAAGATATTGGACCAGATATTCTCTCAAGTGATGGTAAATTAAAATCAAAACAAAAAACTGATATGTCATACAATAGCAAAAACTACTTGGCAAAATAAGTTGGTATTTATTATAGCGTCTTTGTGAGAATGATTTAATGCCTGTGCTGCATTTAGGATTTTATGGCTAAAACAAATCTAAATTTTGAATGGTTCATCATTTTAATAGGATTTTACAAGGTGTTTGGAATTGGTCCAAGCATTATATATATTTCTAGAAGTCAAGATTTTGTTGTTATCAAATGGCTGCTGTTAACCATTTTTGTGCTTACTGGTTTTATAGCCTCCTCCCTCATAAAGAAGGAAGATAGATGGGTGGATGTGCTGTTAATTCTCTGGAAAGAAAAAAGAAAATTACAATAAGTATATTTATTTAAATATTTTTAGGAACTTTATTTGACTGGAAAATTATGTGTCTAAATTTGAAGATAACTCTGAGCAGAGAAAAAACTTATAAATCATGTGACACAATTAAATAATTCTTTGAAAAACTGTCTTGTAGTAGTGCAGAAAACATCCCCAATAATCTGTTAAAAGCAAAATCCAAAAGTTTTTTGTGGGAGAAGAGAAAGCACATTAAACTGGGGGTACATACAGTGAAAACAATTAACTGAATGCTCCAGAGAGCTGCTTAGTTGCAGGAGTTTAAAAGAGCAAAAACTGCAAGTAGAAGGGCACTACTAAAATGCTTGCTATTGGTTGACATTTACAGAGGTTTAGAAAGGGTTAGAACAAGTTTATAGAAAAGTACAGGGCTTTGTAAGGACCCAGGACAGGTTAGAACACATTGGTTTGAGGGGGGATAAAAGGCACTTTCTGAGAATCACCTGACCACTGAAATCATAATGTTTCCTGGAACATTTTTCTAAAAAAAAAAAAAAAAAGTATGTGTGCCATCTCAGCATCGACAGGTACAATTTATGAGAATAGCAAGGCAATGACTGTTTCTGAGAATTGGTCAAGCATTCAACATAGGGTCAGGCCTACATTCTAGTAGAAAGCCTTACTCATGCTAAGAGTCTTAGTTTTGGAATGCTTTTTCTCATTCCCCCTTTTGATCAAGAAATCCTCTGGGAATTCACTGATCACACTTAGGAGCATTTTCCTCTGCATAGACTTTGTTGTATGGGATTGTAGATGGCTGCTTGTCATTTATAAGCTTTTAGGACCCCAGGTGCCACTCATTTAAAATAGTAGCTGGGCAATAGCTAATTATTTTCTTCACTGTGCTATTTGCTTACCCTGCGTCAGTGAACCTTTGTCATGGAAACATGAATAGAGTGAGGCTGGCAGTTCAAACCCACCAGCCACTCCTCTGAAGGAAGGTTGGGCATTCCTACTTCTGTAGTGATACTGCCTCGGAAACCCAAGGAGGGGTCGCTATGAGTCGGGGCCGACTCGATGGCAAATAACAACAACAACAACAACAACAACAACAACAAATCATAAGGAATAATTTGACAGAAGGCTCCTAACAAAGGTGTCAGTTTCAACTTTACTGGGTCTGTGGTCCATTTTAAAGTACTTAATTTGTTGCTTAGGAGTAGTCATGGCTTGGGTACAGAGCCTAGAAGTACAGTTAATGATACATTTTATATAAGTAAGATTACTAACCCAGGTTATTGTAGCCAAAAGTTAATATTTTTTGGGGGGCCAGTTAAAGATATATAAGAGAACAAAGAAAGAGGAATTAGTTTCAGAATTTTTAATCTGCAACCAGGTAATCTTCTTGCATATCTTTGTCCTGGTCTAATAGTTAGTTAAATTTACTGTGCTGGCTACTGTTTGAGCGATTTTGACAGAGACTTTAAAAAAAAAAAAAAAAAAAAAAAAGCTGTTAAAGGTAATCCTGAATGGCCTAAAATGATTCTACGTACTTTTTTTTGTTTTTTTAAAATGTGATTTGGGTGAAGATTTACAGAGCAAATTCACTTTCCATACAGCAGTTCACATATACTTTGTCTCATGTCATTGACCACAGTTTACCACAATGCAACAGCTCCCCTCCCACTTCCTCCCCATAGTTATCTCTGCCCAGTGTCCATCCCTCCATACTCTCCTGCCCCCTGAGCTGTCTCCCTGTGTATAAGCAGCTCTTCTTTCTCCCATGATTGTTCTCTCCAAGGCATGTATCTACTTGAGGTAAATGTTTAACTCACATGCCTGTACTTTGTTTGGCTGGCAACCACAGGTGTGGGTTCAATTCCAGACCTGAAGGGCAGCTAGGGGCCATAGTCTCAGTGGTTCCACCAGGCTCTATTGGACCAGCAAACCTGGTCCCCACCTTTTTTTTTTCCTCCAAATGATTTTGAGTTTTGTTCCACATTGTTCTCCCTCTTTATCCTCTTTATGCAGGATCTCCTACATCCCTTCCAAGTGGATGGCAGTGGTAGCTGGGCACCATCTAGTTCTTCTGGTCTCATAGTTATATAGGCTGCAGATCAGATGGTGTACCAGTCGCTAGGACTAATTGTTTCCATGAATTTTGGTTTTCTTCATTCTTCTTTGCTCTGGACGAGGAGAGACCCATCATTGCATCTAGATGGCAGCTTGCTAGCTTTTAAGATCCCAGTTGCTACTTCCCAAAGTAAGAGGTGGAACAATGTTTTGTATAGTATGTTATGCCAATTGAGCTTGATGTCCCGTGCAACTATGATCCCAAGCCCGCAGGTTCAACTACTTGGTCCCTCTGGGTAGGTGGCTGTGACCAAGCAGTGACCACAAACTTGCCCCTTGTCAGCGCTACTATACACCTGGGAATTCTGATCATTCACATAAACTTATAGGACCATTGTTTGCCAACCCTATATATGATCTTGGATACACTCCCCATTTCATAGACATACCTAATCGTTTAGCCTGTCCACCTATCTGTCCATCCATGTACCCATGTTTTACTTCTAGGTACTTTTTATTAAAGATAAATATTATTAACAAATAAATCTTAGTTGATAAGACTGTTTTGAATGAGAAGTTAAAAAGCTTAAAATAAATAATCTCAGAAATATACCTTAGTTTTTAAAGTCATTTACGAAAACAAGTATTAACCAAAGTCCAATAACTTCTGTAGCTAACATTTAAAGTAAACCTAAGTAGAAGAAAGACAATTAAAGAGAAAAGTTTACAGTATTAGAAAATGGCAAATAGTATCAAAGTAACAGCTATTATAAAATAAATACCTTTGGTTACTTGCATGAGAATATTTAATAAAACCAACTTTATAAGCAGGGCTGGTTTAAAGGCAATTTGTATTAAACAATGAGTAGCTACTTATGAAGTTTAAATGAAGAGAACATTAAGTTTATCATAGAACCATGAGATAATTTCAGTTTTGTAAAGTACAACAATAAGGTAAAAGATGACCATAATTGGAAAACAAAGTCCAAAAACTTCAATAACTTGTATGTTTGTTCCACATTCTTGGGATAAGCTGTCAGCTCCTTGAAGTTGTCTGCTTTTGGCCTGGTCGGTTAAGTTTAAGTCTCAGTTCTTCAGTGGGCTGGGTGTCCAAACAGACTATTTGGCTTTATGTTTAATTTCTTTAATTTGACTGCACACGTATTAGTAAGGAAGCCTTAGGTAAGGCACCCTCTAGTTAAGAGTCTGATGAACCCCTTAGTTGATGTCTTTTTCAATATATATATTTTCCTGGGAAAATATTAGGCAGTCTCCAGGAGTCTAATTTCCCTTTGCCGAAGGCTTCTCTAACCAGTGAAACATATTCTGTAGCCAGTGTAGAGTTATTAGAAACTTGAAGAACTGCCTTTTCAATATTAAAAGAGGGAAAGGAGATGAAAAAGAAAGTAGTTTCTTGTATCTAGAAAGTAGAACAATGGATATTAACAATGTTCTTAAACAAATCGTAATGGGATTGTTTTTTTCATTCAATCTTACGTACTTAATTTTAGTTTTTTGTAATTCTGAATTAGGAGCAGCTTGAAAACTTCATTAGTTTTTTTTATGAACATTTTAGAAGTCTTGATTTAGTGTGATGATACTCACATTTAAAATATTATAATCCTTTTCATCAGTCTGATATAGTTCATTTTTTTATTGAAGTATTTTTAGCCAAGCGTTTTCAGAGAGTGGTAAAGTACAGTTTTTCTGTAGATGACAAACTTAAAGATGATCGTGATGAATTTATAATAATAAAATCTAAAAATGAAAAAGTGGATTGGAATTTTACTAGTAATACAAAGCTAAACAGAGTTGATTAAAAACTTTCAGGTAAAGTATCTCTAAATATAATGACTAACTTTGTTTTTTAAGAGCTTGGGATATAACATATAAAAATCTTGAAACATAATATTAAGCAGTTAGGATATATCAAGAATATACCAGGATTATTAAGTCCCTAAAAATTAGAATAGAAATAAAGGCTCTGGGTAAATGATGTTTGTTCCTCAGTTAGAATTAATTAGTTTTTTGATGCTAGATTTAAATGAAACAAAGTTGTGATCAAGTTACTAATTGAAATAATAAAATTATGTCATAATATTAGGTATTGGTTGTCTACTATTAGGTGAACATTACTGACATAAGTTTAACATAAATAAAATATGACACTTTTTTGGCTTGGGAGCATGTCCTATATAATTCATAATATAGTAAATAAATATTTTTGTATTTTCTTTTTTTATATATAATGAAAACAATTATTTTATGGCTCTTTTTGAATTTTCAGAGGTGTCAGGAGTTTATTACATGTTAGCTAGAAACAGTACTTGAATTACTTAATTAAAGGTCTTAAAGATAAATTTTAGCTTGTTTTTTAAAGCTAGACAGCTTAGTTTCTTAGTGAAGGACATAAAAATTAGCACCAACTTAGAGACACAGAACTTTTGTTTATTAGGCAATTTATATAGAAAAAAAAACTTATAGGTAAAAGCAATAAATAGTAAATCAATGAAACAAGACTATCAAAGCTAAGTAAACTTTGTTAAAGTTATTTTAAATTTATTTGTAGCTTTTCAAATTTAGAGATTTATTTTGTTAACAGACCTTTGCTTTTGAAGTAGACTGCACAAAGAAGAAAATTAACTCTAACCTATAGTTAAAGAGAAATTTGTTACTTCAATAGTGAGAAACTCAGGCCTTTGCTGTTTGACTTAAAGGTCTTAATAATTTCATAAATTAACTTAAACTTTAAGCAGACAGATTAAAACTTTAATTATATCAAATGAATTCTTGCCTTTATTACACATTCTCTATATTACAACCTTTGCAGTGACAAAAAAAATGAGCATACTCATTACCAAACCCATACATACATACATACATACATTATATATATATATATATATATATGTTGTTGTTTTGTGCTGTTGAGTCAGACCCGACTCCCTGACTCATAGCAACCCCTTCTTGGGTTTCTGAGGCAGTATCACTACGGACGGCAAACAACAACAACATCACTACGGAAGTAGATTGTCCCATCTTCCTTCTGAGGAGTGGCTGGTGGGTTTGATCTGCCAGCCTTCTGGTTAGCAGTCAGGTGCCTTAGGCACTATGCTATCAGAGAGCCCATATATAGCTTTTTTCTGTGGTATAAAAATAAAAGTCTATAAATTTTCGTTGTAATGAATATCTGTTAACTTAATATTAAGACCAGAAAGCTCCCCTAAAAATCTTTGAAATTAATTTAAGCTTATATATCATGAAACTTAATTATTAATGAAGTAAAGTTAGTTCAAATAGACTTCTTACAAATAAAAATCACTACTTTTCTTTAAATAATACACATTTCATATTCATATACTGTATATTTTAAGTTACTTAGAAAAGATTTGCTTTTAAGGGTGAGATAAACATATCTTGGTCAGAACAAATTAATTCCTGGGAATGTTAGGATTACTTAATTATGTAAGTGCTGATTTATTGTTAAACTGATCAGAATAAGTTCCTTGAAAGAATATTATAATCTGTTTAATAATACCATCAATTATTACATTTTTCTAACTCTTTGCTGTACAGCGTTCTTTTATTTATTTTATTGTGATTTGGGTGAAGATTTACAGAGCAAATTCACTTTCTATACAGCAGTTCACATATACTTTGTCTCATGTCATTGACCACAGTTTACCACAATGCAACAGCTCCCCTCCCACTTCCTCCCCATAGTTACCTCTTCCCAGTGCCCATCCCTCCATACTCTCCTGCCCTCTGAGCTGTCTCCCTGTGCCTAAGCAGCCCTTTCTTCTCCCATGATTGTTCTCTCCAGGGCGTGTGTCTACTTGAGGTAAATGTTTAACTCACATGCCTGTACTTTGTTTGGCTGGCAACCACAGGTGTGGGTTCAATTCCAGACCTGAAGGGCAGCTAGGGACCATAGTCTCAGTGGTTCCACCAGGGTCTATTGGACCAGCAAACCTGGTCCCAACCATCTTTTTTTTTTTTTCCCCCTCCAAATGATTTTGAGTTTTGTTCCACATTGTTCTCCCTCTCTATCCAGGATCTCCTACATCCCTTCCAAGTGGATGACAGTGGTAGCCGGGCACCATCTAGTTCTTCTGGTCCTATAGTTGTGTAGGTACAGCGTTCTTTTAAAAAGTAGCTTAGAATAGTTCATTCTTTCAAAGTTTTGTTATACTCAGTTGAAGTAAACAATCTAATGTTTTCCAGTGCACCTTCTAAATAGACTTAAAGTTTTCTCAAACTTTAGTAATACAAAGCTAAATAGAGTTGATGAAAACTTTCAGGTAAAGTATCTCTAAATATAATGACTAACTTTGTGTAGCTGCGAAAGCTCAGTTCATAAGAGGCAGTTTTTCTTTCTAATCTTAAAAAACTGTTTGAGACAACATGTGTGTGAACTGCTGTATGGAAAATGAATTTGCTCTGTAAACTTTTATCCAAATCACAATTACAAAAAAAAAAAAAAAGTCTCATGAAAGGGAAAACCAGTCATTCTGCAAATGCTGGTCATGGCTTCCTGAAACAATACAGCAACTCAGATACAAAATGAAACAAAACAAACAAAAGAAAACTGCATAAGCTCACCAGCTTGTGATGTTAGCTCAAAAGCCAGTGCAGTGTAGTAAATTACTTTGTGTGGCTTTTCTACCCATAAGTCTTTGTAAACTCCAAGGTGGGATTTTCTATGAGCAACTGAGGAGCTCCTGATTACTGAAGTTGTCCACCTGGAGTATTTCTGTTGGGAGTAGCACAAAACAATGTTCTGGGAGGTGCCCACTCTCTCTCAGGTGCTTAGAGTTCTAATGTTGTAATTGGCTAGTTTGACCACCCTGCGGGCTCTAAAGGAGACCTCCTGGAGGCAGAACTCTCCCTGACTGCTGGTTGAGGAAGATGTGCTGCTGAAAGAGACATGGGCTCCTGAGACACGCGTTGCTGGGAAAGAGACGCAAGAGACACGCACCCCAGAAAGAGACTGTGAGAGACTCTTGGTTGAGGGATGGTGGGCTGGGAGAGAGACTGAGCGTTCTTCCTGAACTTGAGTTGTAGCCTGGTGCTTCCCTAATAAACCCTGTAATGTGTGAGTTCTGTGTGGCCACTGCAGTGAATTATCGAACCCAGGAGAGAGGTGGTGGGTGCTTCGGGAGGAATGGTTGGTGAAAGGGCTGGAGGGAGGCAGCATGTTTGGCCTTGCCGTAATAGACCTTGGGTTACTGCTGGTAATGCTGTCTTCCTCCTATGAGATTAGAGGAGGTGAGAACATGTGGCCTCCTTGCGGTTTATGCAGCCAGGCTTGTACTATACCTCATAAAAAACGCAACCCGGTTTTTGCAGCCAGGCTTATACTATACCTCATAAAAAACGCAACCCAGTTTCTTGAAATAATATGTATATATATTTATTCTAGGTTGAGATCAAATCAAATCAATAGAAAACAGGTCTTAAATAAAGCTATTAACTGAATTTTAGTCAGATCCTTTATTTTCTGTTTTGCTGTGCAGGAAAGTTGGTATAGAAAGATAAAAGGTCTGTGGCCACTGATTATCCAGGCTGTCTCCACATGGAGTGCCAACCGATGGAAGGATGAAAAAACCAAAATGGTTATTCGTTAATAAGCAAAGGTCCCAGATGGACGCTCCAGTCTGTCCTTGGAACTGGTATTACCCATGTCATACCACTGCCACCAGAGTTTTCACAAGACATGTCACAACATTCACAAGAATTAAAAAAAGTCACAGCTCTTGGAAGAATTGTAGTGACAACATAGAGAGACTAAGTTTCTCAAGGCCTAGGCAGTACTTTCTTAACCAGTGTCCCAGCAGAGTACACACTTGAAGGTAGCAAGCTTGACGCTGTCAAGAGAATCACAAATGAATCAACCCCTAACCTGAATTTGCAAGTGGAATAACCTTAACCCAAACTTGTAAGCAGACTGACGTGAAAAGAAAAGAAAACAGATTCCACAGTAAAATCGGAGAACTTCAGCACAACTGTGGCGGTTTAAATCCACGAAGTCATTCACCAGGAGTCATGTCAAGGTAGTGTGCAGTCTTGGACAGCCCAGTTGACTCAGCTGGTGCTGGAACATGGATCTTTGGAACCTTGGGGTATAGCAGGCAGTATACTTTTGGATCCCATCACTACCACCAAAAATGTAATAGTGCTGAAATACCACTAATAATCTGTTAGAAGTAAATCTGCAATTTTATTGTGAGAGAAGAGAAAGGAGTTTAAACTGGGGATACACACAGTGAAAGCAATTCACTATAAATACTCCAGAGAGTGTCTTAGTTGTAGGGTTTTAAAAAAGCAAAAACTGCAGGTAGTAGAAGGGTACAGCTAAAACACTTGGAATTGCTTGACATTTAATAATTTAAGGAGAGGGAGGCTAGGACAAGGTTATGGGAAAGTACAGAGCTTTGTAAGGACCCATGCACAGATTAGAAAAACAATTTTTTCGGGAGGCTAGGCGGCACTTGCTGAGAATCAGGTGACCGCTGAAGGAACATATTATCTGGCATATTATAAAAAAAAAAAAAAACAACTCTGTGCCATCTCAACACCTGTAGGCACAGTTTCTGAGAACAGCAAGGCAGTGAGAACTGTGAGAAGTGATCAAGTTCCCAAGGTAGAGTCAGGCCTATAGTTCAGTGAAATGCCTCAGTCATGGTAAGAGCCTTACTTTTGGAGTGCTTCTTCTCACTGAAAGTCTTTGGGGTGCTTGTCATCCCTTTGTTCCTATATGTCACACATTGCTTTTTCACCCCTGGGGAGTACCATATTGCAGTATTTGTGATCCTTTAGCATTATATGAAATGATGTTTTAACTTTTCAGATGTGATTAATCTACAGGTCCTACTATTAACATATATAAATGACAGACTTAAATGTTTCCTTATGTAATTGAAGAACTTGGACATTAAATTACTTTTAGATTATCTTGGCCACTATAATTTACTACAGAACTTCAGTTTGGCATCAGCATTTGAAAAGTGTATAGTAACATTGCGAGTTCTGGTGGCGTAGTGCCTAAGGCATTTGACTGCTAACCTAACCAGAAGGCTGGTGGGTGCCACTCCTTGGAAGGAAGACTGGGCAATCTACTTCTATAGTGATGTTGTTGTTGTTGTTGTTATGTGCCGTCGAGTCGACCCCGACTCATAGCGACCCCTCCTTGGGTTTCCGAGGCAGTATCACTACGGAAGTAGGATTGCCCAACCTTCCTTCCGAGGAGTGGCTGGTGGGTTTGAACCGCCAGACTTCTGGTTAGCAGTCAAGTGCTTTAGCCACTATGCTACCAGAGCTCCCTCGGAAACCCAAGGAGGGGTCGCTCTGAGTCAGAACTGACTCCATGTGAGTTTGGTTTGGTGTGATTTATAGTAACATTAACTCCATTTGTGATACATTTTACATTAAATAAATTGTCTTCTTGAGATGAGGTTTATTTTTTTTAATAATACTATTGCAAACTTCGGAAGGAAGATGGGGCAATCTACTCCTGTAGTGATAATGCCTTGGAAACCCGAGGAGGGGTTGCTATGAGTTGGTTCTGATTCGACAGCACGTAACAACACCAACATTGCAAACTGTTTTGTCTTTTGAATATTTGAAGTTTTATTAATAAGTAGGTCTGGATTTTCATAATCTTGATTTGTTTTGTAAAATGTCCCTAGGAACGTCTTTTCTTGTCTTTGAAGTTCTCTATTTTGTTCTCTCTCTCCTGCTGTTAGAACATTTCCTTGCCTCTGTTTCATTTCCATACCAGTCCCAGCTCCTGGAATATATTCTTATTTTCTTCAAAAAACAAAACAAATAAAGAATACCCAAGACTCACTATTAATATCAATGTGTAAGAGGGCCCATTTAAAACTTTATTGTTGTTAATAGCAGTAAAAATTCTTAGAGATCTAGGATTTTCTCCATTAATTGTAAATAGCTTAGCTTAATAGAGACATAAGATAGGCTCAGAAGCTCTGGTGGTACAGTGGTTCAGGCATTTGGCTGCTGACCAAAAGGTTGGTGGTTTGAACTTACAAGCCACTAAATGGGAGAACGATGAGACAGTCTTCTTTTGTAAAGATCTACAGCCTTGTAAACTGTATAGGGACAGTGTGTAGGGTTGCTATGAGTCAAAATTGACTTGATGGCAGTGGGGGAAGAGAGAGACTGTTCAGTTCTGTAGTGGGGCATAGGTGGAGAGAAATCCTGAAGGCAGCAGGGGAGGCGAGTTGAAAGAGAGGCAGGAGGCTGGAACCTAGGTCGAGAATTGTTTACTGTTTACCTCTGCTGCTGAAGTCCCAGCACTCGTGGTTCCTTACCCATCTTCCTTCAAGCTTGGTACCTATCCTCAAGCTTATGGCCCTTGTCCTGGTCTTCAGTGATTATCAAGCCTTTCTTAACTCTTCCTCCCCATCATACTACCTATAACATCTCTTACATCCATACCATACCTTCCCTTTGGCCCTATAGAAACTCCTACCACAGTTGGTGGTGACAACAGTATTTTACTCTTGCTTCTCAGCAGTAGGGAAGGGCAAAGTCTTCATTCCACTGCATGAATTCCTTATACCCTTAGTTACCCCTAGTTGGAATTCTGAGTTTTCTCATTATTTTTTTTTTTTTTCTTGTTCCAGTTAGCTTTTGTAGAACTATAAGTTTATTATAGTTCTATACAAATAGAATATGGGGATTACAAAGTCTTTTTTTTTCCTCATCTGGGGCAAGCTAATTATAACACTAACATATGAAAGTGTTCCAGGTTCCAAACTGTTGACCTGAAATGGGTTTTTAAAAAACATTTTTCTACAAAGATTATGTTTGTCCATGGAACTTACGTTGCATGTCTACTCCTTCATTTTTTTCTTTTTCTTTGGAGCAGAGAATCCTTCACTTTTTCTTCAAATAAGACTTAGATTTTTAATGAAGGAGAAGGGAGGGATCTTCATCCTCAGACTTACATAGTAGCCAGCCATTTTTCACTGCTGTAAAACATCACTAATTCTGCTTTGTATCATTTGTGAAATGGTAATGGTATGGAAGCATTCATTTTAGTTATTTGTGACTATCAATTGCTCATATGCAAGTTGAAACTGAAGAAAATTAAAACAAGTACAACCTCGAGTATATGCTGAATTTAGAGACCATGTCAAGAACAGATTTCACACTGAGCACTAATGATTGAAGACCATCCCAGTTGTGGGATGACATCAAGGACATCATACATAAAGAGAAGAGAAGGTCATTAAAAAGACAGAAAAGAAAGAAAAGACCAAAATGAATGTCAGAAGAGACTCTGAAACTTCCTCTTGAATGTAGAGTGGCTAAAGCAAATGGAAGAAATAATGAAGTAAAAGAGTTGAACAGAAGATTTGAAAGGGCAGCTCAAGAAGACTAATAAAGTATTATGATGAAATTTGCAAAGACTTGGAGTTGGAAAACCAAAGGTGAAGAAATGCTCAGCATTTCTCAGGCTGAAAGAACTGAAGAAAAAATTCAAGCCACAAGTTGCAATGTTGGAAGGATTCTATGGAAAAAATACTGACTGACACAGGAAGCATCAAAAGAAGCTGGAGAGGATACACCAGGTAATAGTCTCAAAAAGAACGTTCAGTATTCAACCATTTCAGGAGGAAAACAGGATCAAGAACCAATGGCATTGAAAGAGGAACTCCAGGTTTCACTGAAGGCTTTGGCAAAAGCAAGGCTCTAGGAATTGACAGGATACCACTTAAGATGTTTCAACAAATGGATGCTATGCTAGAAGCGCATACTCATCTAAGAAATTTGGAAGACAGCTACCTGGCCAACTGACGAGATTCATATTTGTGCCCATTCTAAAAAAAGGTGATCCAACAGAATGTGAAAACTACCAAACAATATCATAAATATCACACACAAGTAAAATTTTGCTGAAGATAATTCAAAAGTGTTTGCAGCAGTATATCCACAGTAAACTGCCAGAAATTCAAGTTGGGTTCAGAAGAGGTTATAAAATGAGGGATATCATTGCTGATGTCAGATGAATCTTGACTGAAAGCAGAGAATAGTAGTAAGATGTTTATCTATGCTTTATTAACTGTGTAAAGGCTGTGTGAATCATAACAAATCATGCATAACATTTCAAAGAATGGAAATGCCAGAACACTTCATTGTGCTCATGTGGAACTTGCACATAGACCAAGAAACAGTTGTTCAGACAAAACAAGAGGATACTGCATAGTTTAAAATCAGGAAAGGTATGCCTTATGGTTGTATCCTTTCACTCTAGTTATTCTATCTCTATACTGAGAAAATAATCCAAGAAGTTGGACTAGGTGAAGATGAATGCAACATCAGGATTGGAGAAAAACTCATTAACAACCTGTGATATGCAAATGATACAACCTTGGTTGCTGACAACAAAGAATACTTGAGCACTTATTGGTGAAGGTCAGAGTATAGCTTTCAGTATGGATTACACCTCAACATAAAACAAAATACTCATAACTGGACCAATAAACAATATCATGATAAATGGAGAAAAGATTGAAGTGTCAAAGATTTCATTTTACTTGGATCCACAGTGAACACCCATGGAGGCAGCAGTCAAGAAACCAAATGATGTATTACATTGGACAGATGTGCTGCAAAATCCCTCTTTTAATTGTTAAAAAGTAAAGAAGTCACCCAAGCCATGCTGTTCTCAGTCACCTCCTATGCATGCAAAAGCTGGACAGTAGCTCAGGAAGACTTAAGAAGAATTGACGCCTTTGAATTATGGTGTTGAAGATTATTGAATATACCATAGATTGCAAGAAGAACAAACAAATCTGTCCTCAGAGAGGTACAGCCGGAATGTTCCTTTCCTTAGACACGAGGATGGTGAGACTTCACATCTCATGCTTTGGTTATGTTTTCTGGAGGGACCAGTCCCTGGAGAGGATTGCAATGCTTGGTAAAGTAGAGGGTCAGTAAAAAAGAGAAAGACCCTCAGTGAAGTGAATTGTCACAGTGGCTGCAACAATGGACTCGAGCAATAGTTGTGAGGATGGTGCAGGCACTTGGGCAGTGTTTCGTTCTCTTGTACATAGGTTTGGTATGCAACCATTTTATAGTTATCTTTAGCAAGATTTTACTTGTGTGTGATATTAATGATATTGTTTGATAACTTCTGCATACCGTTGGATTACTTTTCTTTGGAATGGTATAGATAGAGATTTCTTCTTGTTGGTTGGTCAAGTGGCTGTCTTCCAAATTTATTATATCTTGCCTTATACTATTTGATTTTAAAAAAGATAAAGATGCAGATTTTTCCCTAGCCCTGACTCTTTTGTTGGAGTTACACACACACACACACACCCTGTAGCTAAAAATTCTCTTCTGGAATATTTTTTAGCTAAGTAGCAAAATTTATGTAAGGTAGTTTCAAAAGTGCTTTTTTAACATAAGTATCACATAAGTGATGCCACTGGTTAGAGTACATGAACTTGATATTTCAAAAATAACAGCCTATAAGCCATTACATTAAACTTAAAGTCTTAACTACAGGCACTAGGGAGAAAGAATAAATATTTAGTGTTCTCCTATGATCAATGAATTTGAATTATTTTAGCAGTCACTGCAAATACATTAGTAAATGCCTATAGTTATAACCACATAGGTTAGTAAACAACTTTCAAGGGACAAAAATACTAGTGGAATGGAAGTTTATTCAATGCCAGATCAAATAGTCCTTTAAAATTATGCTTGTGTAAATGAAATCATTTCAGAATTTCTGCATATGCCCTTTCTGATACTTATGTTCTGTTTTGGCATGCATAACATCCTTCCTGTTGTTTTTGTTATTTGGTGCTGTTTTAAACTTCCAGGGAGAAAATTTGTGGAATACTTTGGAATTTTTTATAAATCAGATATAAAAAATTTACTTATAAAAATTTATAATGGACTGTTTTATGGTTTATCTTGTTTTGCTTTCTGTTGTATTAATTTTCAAAGTCCTGAAGTGGACTGCATTAGTGTAGTTAATTTAAAAAACAAAAATAGCAACCTCTGATATTTTTTATTTCAAAACTACAAGAAACTTAATGTTATTAGTCTGTCAAACAGATGATCGTTTAGAAGTTGGTTGAATAACAATGTATGTGATAATTGTTGCTTGTGAATTACTAGGTTGTATTCTCTAGTGGTTAAGATAACAGACTTTTTAAAATGCTATACCTGATCTACAATTGATATCATAGCATTATCTCAAAAATTTATTTTTGGTAATTTTTTTTTTAAGAGAAAAAAATATCCTAGGAGCTTTTTGACATTATATGCAGAAGTTAAACTGTACTGGGAAAAAAAGAGATACATATTGAATAAAAAGTTTTTGTATAACTGAAATGTAGCATTTGTAAAAAAAATCCATTGAGGACACAGCATGGTATTTAGCATTCATTATTAAATGGAATTTTCATTTGTGTATTGGAAAATTCAGACTTGAGGTCTTTTGTCCTTTTTGCATCTGCCAGTGTTGTGGAAAATCCTGTAGTTTATCTCTCATCCCTTAACACAAGTTAGAATTCACTATTTTAACAAGTATGAAACTGGCAAGTGACATTTAAATGCTAATTAGAGTCATTAGTGAGTAATATCTCTTTTCCTGTCTTTTTAAAATGAGGGCAGTGTTGGTTCAGTGGTAGAATTTTTCCCTTCTGTGCAGCTCTGGTAGGAGCTCTGTTAGCGGAGTGCCTAAGACACTTGACTGCTAACCAGAAGGCTGGCAGTTCAAAGCCACTAGCCACTCCTAGAAAGGAAGGTTGGGCAATCTACTTTCGTAGTGATACTGTCTTGGAAATCCAAGGAGGGGTCACTATGAGTCAGGTCCGACTTGACGGCACATAACAACAACATGCAGCAGACCCAGGGTTTGATTCCCTGCCAATGCAGCTCATCAACTTCTCTGTTAGTGATGGCTTCTATGTTGCTATTATATACTTAACAGGGTTTGCTGAGCTTCCAGCCTAAGACAGACTAGAAAGAAAGGCCTGGTGATCTACTTCAGAAAATTAGCCAGTGAAAACCCTTGGAATCACAGCATGCTAACTCAGTTGCCGTCGTGATGGGCTTGCCATGAGTCCATCACAGCTAACAATAACAACACCATCTTTGTTAAAATAAAATCCATTTGTTGTTGTTGTTAGGTGCCATTGAGCTGTCACTGACTCATAGCGACCCTAAGCACAGCAGAATGAAACACCACCCAGTCCTGAGCCAGCTCCATTCTTCTTCTTCTTTTTCTTTTAAATGTATTTTATTGAAATATAATTTATGTACAGTGAAATACACAAAACTAAAGTGACATGGGTCAATGCATTTTTTTTTCACTGTTCCCTCCCCTCCCCTCCCCCCCCAGCAACCAACAAAGAAAGTGTCCCTCCATATATAAATGTTTCCTTGACCCTCCACAACAATGAACTAATACAGTATTTGTCCTTCTGTGATTGACTTATGTCACTCAGCATTATGTCCTCCAAGTTCATCTATATTATGTGGTGTTTTGCAGTCTTCACATTATTCTTCAGTGCTGCATAGCATTCTGTTATGTGTATGTACCATAGTTTGGTCATCCACTCTTCCACTATAAATCTTACAGATAAGTCCCTTGCCAGATATATAATTTTCGGCAAATATTCTGTCTTCCATTTATTCAATTCTGCTCCTTTGCCCATTCATTGTCTCATCTGTTTCTGAAAATTTAGTATTAATCTTCTGGATTTCTGTGTGTAGATTTTGTATCATTTCTAATTTTTCAGTTATTTTGTCATTTTGTTCTTGTATTGTCTTTCAAAATTGTTCTAGATTTTCTCTGTGTTTTCCTTGATCTGTTTCTCCATTCGTTGAAGAGACCTAAATTTAATTCTTTTGAATTCCTTATCAGAGAGTTCCAATGCTGTGTTTTCCTTAGGCATGTGTTTTGGGTCTGTATCCTGGTCCCTTGTTTCTCCTGCTTTATCTTGCTTCTTTGTGTGGACTGTGATGCTCTGTTGTCTGTGAGGCTTTGTGACATTTTTGTGTTTATATTTAATTGGTGATTGTATGTTGGAGTGACTTGCCCATGATTTTTGTTTTCTTTGTTTTGTTTGTATGTTATCTTCGCAAGCAGAGTACTGTGCTGTGCTCCTCTCTTCGCTGGCTGACAGCACTTATACATTCATCACCTGTCTCCTTTCCTGTTGTCAGCCTCTCATATGTCCCTGACGACCTTGGCAAATAGAGCCTATTCTTAGGTCCCTAGAATCTGAATGGAAATGCTATCACTTTAAAGTCCAAAATGGTTACCACTTGTAAAGATTCAAAACGGTTGCACCCTTGGTCACTTTAAATATCCAAAAAGGCCGCTGCTTGTAAACATTCAAAATGGCTGCACCCTTAGTCACTTTAAATATCCAAAATAGCTCCTATGTGTAAACAATCAAAATGGCTGTGCTATTCAGACAACAGAAAGGCAACAGCTCAGGTTGTCTGCCTCCTTGCTGTTTCCCTTCCTAGGCATAGGCTACCAGTGCAGTCATCCCTGCAGCCCTTGGTGACCAGGGCTGATCTTTAGGTTAATTCTCAGGTCCCAACACCACTTGGAAATTTTCAGGCTTTTGATTCCATCAGAGTAGGTGATAGTCCGCAACTCTGTCTGTCTCTGTACTCACTGTTTTTGTTCAGGTTTTTTCACTAGTTGGTGCCTAATCCACTTCTGTATAGTTCCTTTCAAGATCAGGGCTCCAGGATTATCTTCTGTGTCTCTGTCAATTGGTTTTTCGTTTCTTATTTGAAGAGGGTCTGTGTTGCTTGTCTGCCATTTCCTCTATCTTACTGAAAGTCAGCTCCATGATTCTTGCTACACTTGAGCCTATCACCACCGCCACCATATCAATTGACCTCGTTGAGGGCTTTCCCCTCTTTCATCGACCCTCCACCTTACCAAGCATGACATCCTTCTCCAGGGAATGGTCCCTTCTGACAACATGACCAGAGTGTGTGACACGAAATCTAGCCATTCTTGCCTCCAAGAAGCATTCTGGCTGTACTTCCTCTAGGACAGACCTGTTAGCTCTTTTAGCAGTCCACAGTACTGTCAGCATTCTTCGCCAATCATAGCTCAAAAGCATCAACTCTTCTTTGGTCTTCCTTTTTCGTTGTCCAGCTCTCACATGCATATGTGGTGATTGAAAATACCATGACTTGTGTCAGGCACACCTTAGTCCTCAAGGAGACATCTTTACTCTTCAGCACTTGAGTGAGGTCTTTTGCAGCTGATTTGCCCAGTGCTATATGTTGTCTGATGTCCTGACGTTGATTGTAGAACCAAGCAAGGTGTAGTCTTCGACAATTTCAGTCTTTTCTCCATTTATCGTAATGCTGCTTATAGGTCCAGTTGTGAGGATTTTTGTTTTCTTTTTTATTGAGGTGTAATCCATACTGCAGACTGTATTCTTCAATCTTTATCAGTAAGTACTTCAAGTCATCCTCACTTTTAGCAAGCAGAGGTATGTCGTCAGGATATTGCAGGTTGTTAATGTTTCTTCCTCCAATCCTGATGCCATGTTCTTCTTCATATAGTCCAGTCTCTCGGATTATTTGCTCAGCATACACATTGAGTAAGTATGGTGAAAGGATACAACCTTGACACACTCCCTTCTTGATTTTAAACCATGCAGTGTTCCCTTTATCTGTTTGAATGACAGCCTCTTGGTCTACGTGCAGGTTCCTCATGAGTACAGTTAAGTTTCTGGAATTCCCATTCTTCTCAATGTTATCCACGATTTGTTATGATCCATACAATCAAATGCTTTTGCATAGTCAGTAAAACACAAGTAAACATATTTCTGGTATTCTTTACTTTGAGCCCAGGTCCATCTGACATCAGCAGTGATATCCATTGTTCCACGTCCTCTTCTGACTCCAGCCTGGACCTCTGGAAGGTTTCTGTCAATATACTGCTGCAACCGTTTTTGAATTATCTTAAGTAAGATTTTACTTGAAGGCAATATTAATGATGTTGTTAAATAATTTCCACATTCTGTTGGATCACCTTTCTTTGGAATGGGTACAAATATGAATCTCTTCCAGTCAGTTGACCAGGTAGCTGTTTTCTAAATCTCTTGGCATACCCAAGTGAGTGCCTCCAGCGGGGCATCTGTACGTTGAAACATCCCAATGGGGTCCCAATGACATCTGTCAATTCCTGGAGCCTTGTTCCTTGCCAGTTTCCCCAGCGCAGCTTCAACCTCTTACCTCAATACCATTGGTTCTTGAATATATGCCGCCTCCTTAAATGGATGAACATTGACCAGTTCTTTTTTTTTTTTTTTTTTAGGATTTGGGTGAAGATTTACAGAGTAAATTCACTTTTCATACAGCAGTTCACATATACTTTGTCTCATTGAGTTAACCAAGTGCTGTTAC
>NW_006921768.1:3709947-3722810 GCF_000298275.1 Orycteropus afer afer
GTGTCTGTGTTAATTGGTTTCCCTTTTCTTTGTTGAAGAGGGTCTGTGCAATCCTTCTGCCTAGTCCGCCATCTTGCCCCGCCTCTATGACCAGTTCTTTTTGGTACAGTAACTCTTTGTATTCCTTCCACCTTCTTTTGATGTTTCCTGTATCATTCAATATTTTGCCCATAGAATCTTTCAGTAATGTAACTTGAGGCTTAAAGTTTTTCTCCAGTTCTTTCAGCTTGAGAAGTGCTGAGCGTGTTCTTCCCTTTTGGTTTTCTAACTCCAAGTCTTTGCACATTTCATTATAGTAATTGGCTTTGTCTGCTCAAGCTGCTCTTTGGAATCTTCTGTTCAGCTCTTTTATCTTTTCATATATACCATTTGCTTTAGTTACTCTTCACTCAAGGGCAAGTCTCAGAGTCTCTTCTGACATCCATTTTGGTCTTTTCTTTCTTTCTTGTATTTTTAATGCTCTTGATGTATTCCCACTATTCCTCTTATTTTTGGCCATTGGTGTCCAATGCATCAAATCTATTATTTAGATGGTCTCTAACTTCAGGAGTGATATATTCAAGATCATATATTAGCTTTCCTGGACTTGTTTCAATTTTCTTCAACTTCAAGGTGAACTTGCATATGAGCAATTGATGGTCTGTTTTACAATCAGCTCCTAGCCTGGTTTTGGCTGAAGATATTGAACTTTTCCATTGCCTCTTGCCACAGATGTAGTCAATCTGGTTCCTGTGTACTCCATCTGTCGAAGTCCATGTGTATCGCCACCATTTGTGTTGTTGAAAAAAGGTATTTGCAATGAACAAGTTGTTGGTCTTGCAAAATTCTATCATGTGATCTCCAGTGTTATTTCTGTCACCAGGGCCAAATTTTCCAACTACTGTTGATTCTTCTTTGTTTCCAACTTTTGCATTCTAATCACCAGTGATAAGTAATACATCTTGATTGCATGTTTGGTCAATTTCAGACTGCAGAAGTTGATCAAAATCTTCAATTTCCTCATCTTTTGCTTTGGTGGTCCATGCATAAATTTGAATAATAGTCATATTAACTGGTCTTCCTTGTAGGCATGTGAATATTATCCTATTGTTGACAGCATTGTACTTAAGGACAGATGTTGAAACGTCTTTTGTGATGATGAATGCCATTCCATTCTTCTTCAATTTGTCATTCCCGGCATAGTAGCTCATATGGTTGTCTGATTCAAAATGGCCAAAACCGGTCCATTTCAGCTCAGTAACGCCTAGGATATCAGTCTTTATGTGTTCCATTTCATTTTTTACAACTTCCAATTTTCCTAGATTCACACTTCATACATTCCTTGTTCCAGTTATTAATGGATGTTTGCAGCTGTTTCTCCTCAATTTGAGTCATGACATGTCAGTACATAGAGGTCCTAAAGGACTTAATTTATCCATATCATTAAGGTTGATTCTACTCTAACGAGGCACTCTTTTCCAGTCCTGTTTTGAGTGCCTTCCCATCCAGGCTTCTTGCACTATGTCGGACAGTGTTTCTCTGCTATTCATAAGCTTTTCCCTGGCCAATTTTTGAGAAGTGGATGGTCTCCTCCTCCTTCCTAGTCTGTCTTAGTCTGTAAGCTGCATTGAAACCTGTGCACCATGTGCAACTCTGCTGGCATCTGAAACACCAATGGCACAGCCTCAAGCCTCACAGCAACTTACAAGCCTCACAGGATAACAGACTGAGACAAGTTTGTCTCCCTTAGCTATTGGAAACCTCTGCACCCACCTCTTAGCTCATTCCTGCCTGAGACCTGCCACTCTGTGGTCCCCAGCTGCTTTGCCTCCCACCCCTTTTTACCTGAATGTCCTGTCACTCCTGAGGTCTCTGAGACCACTCCTGGTCCCTCCCTTTCCTGGCTCTAGAGGCCTTGGCACCTATCCTTGCCTCCCACCCCCTTTTACCTGGATATCCTGCTGCTCCTGAGGTTCCTGGGGCCACTCCTGGTCCTTCCCTTTCCCGGCTCTAGGGGGCTAAAATTCATTAGTAATTAACAAATGTGTAGGCTGGGTTCTCTAGAGAAGCAAAACCAGTAAAGCTTATATAGAGAGAGAGAGAAAGAAAAATTTATCTTAGGAAAATGGCTCACACACTTACAGAAGCTGGCAAGTCCCAAGTTCTTGGGTCATATGTCAAGCTGGAGGCTTTTCCTGACTCTCACAGGTGCAGGGGCTGATGAGCTCCAGGTTGGTGGGTAGTACCAACTGTTGACTCCAACGAATGATGAGTCCAAGGTCTCCAGGCTGAATGGTGGATTGTTTATTCATGGACAATTGTAGGCAGTACATCAGGATACCAATCCACAGAAGAGTGTCTATTTTCCCAGGATATCCATAAATATATTGGAAGCAGGCCACACCCCTAGGGAAACTCCCTTTCAATGGACTGGCTGTTCAAAACATATATATCCAATCCCATCATGGGACCAACCTACATCACAGTTGCTTAAAACACACAGAATTGTGGTCCAGCCAAATTGACACACAACTCCAACTATCACAACAAAGCAGTTTTTTTTTCTTCTCTGGTCCAGCATTGTTGCAAGACAGTTTTACTTAACTGTTTAACCAAAAAACAGACCCACTACCATCCAGTCAATTCTGACTCATAGAACAAGTAGAACTGCCCCATAGGATTTTTAGCCTGCAAATCTTTATGGAAGCAGACTTCCTCATCTTTTTCTGCAAAGCTGCTGATGGGTTTAAACCTCTTGGTTAGAAGCCAAGTACTTTAACCACTGTGCCACCAGAGCTCTGTATACTTACTATTTAGTTATGGTTAATTATATTTGTGGTCATGGATATATATTGAGGAATGTAAACATTTAAATATTGGTTGAGGCACCAGGACCTTATAGAATGTATTTTTGCAGTGCTGGTCATTTCCGTACAACTTAAACTATCTGTTTGTTAAACAGCCACTTATATAGTGCGTAAGGAGCTCTCCTGGTGCTGTGGCTAAGGCATCTGGCTGCTAACCAAAAATCTCGGCAGTTTAAACCCTCCAGCCACTCCACAGGAGAAAGATGAGGCTGTCTGCTTCCATAAAGATTTACAGCCTTGGAAACCCTATAGGATTGCTATGAGTTGAAATTGACTGAGTGTCTGGGTTTGGTTGGTTTTCTGTATAGTGTTTACCATGGATCAAGCATTATTCCAAGTGCTTTATTAATATTGACTCATTCATTTACTTAAAACTTGATAGCAACCACGTAACCTAGATGTGATCATTATCCCTATTTGACAGATGGGGAAATGAGACATACAGAGAGGTTAGGTAACTTGCCCAAAGTCCCACTGAGTGGGCCTCCAGAGTTTGTGCTCTTAACCACTAGGCTTTGTTGCCTATCCATAAAGCTCTCTCCTGGAAAGTTGAATCCAGATGCTTTCCTTTGTCACTCAGTCCCTTCCTCCCATTCTTTCACTGACCACACAGGTGACTCTGGAGTGGATTTATTGGCAGCAGCTACTTCTTACCAAGGAGCTCTGGTAGTGTAGTGCCTAAGGCACTTGACTGCTTACCAGAAGGCTGGCGGTTCAAACCCACCAGCCACTCCTTGGAGGGAAGTTTGGGCAATCTACTTCCGTAGTGATACTACCTCGGAAACCCAAGGAGGAGTCTCTATGAGTCAGGTCTGACTCGACGGCACATAACAGCAACAACAACAATACTTCTTACCACACTGCTGGTCTAGATATTTGGGAGACAGACACTGTGACAGTTTCTGACTGTGTTCTGGCTTTGTGAACAGCCATTAGCAATACTTCATTGTACAACAGAAATTTTCCTGTATCAAGAATGAATTCTGCTGCCTTAAACTGCAGATTTGGAACTAAGCTTGAGAGCTACTTTCAAGTTCATGGGAGAGGTTAAGGTTATGGAAGAAAGTGGGAGAGAGAGAGCATTGTTGCCTGATGGAAAAAATATTATTGATTGATGATGATAATGATCTTAAGTAATGGCTGGAACTCTTAATATGAGCTCCAAATTGAACACCACAAGGACCAGTCCTGCTGGAGCTGCTTCATAGAAGGACAGCTTGTCTAGGATACCCCCAGATGAGCAGCAGCAGGGATTTATTGGTTTGAGTATGGTTTGATTATGGCATGAGTCTCTTGGGCCATGTTGAGGAGGTACATGCATGCATACACAGACATTACTCTTAATAATTATCAATAACTGATATTCAGCTCATACTAAATGCTCAGAAATACATATTAATAAGTTTATGTCAGGACCAGTTTGTTTAATGAGAGTTTCCTGGTGTATGGCATCATTATAGTTAAACCTGTCTGTCCATCAGTCTTTCTAAGAAGTTCCTGTTACTCAGTTTCAACTGCTTTGGAAGATGGCTTTCTTTCCATTTGAGATGTTCTTGTCCCCTGCCCTTCCCCTGAGCTCCTCCAGAGTGACTCTTGAGTTACCTCAAAACAGGTCCTTTGGTGTTAGTGCTTTGCATTAATTGACAAGCAATACTTACTGATAGCAGCTGGCACCTTGCTGTACTATGGCTGAGATCAACCAACTCAGCTCTACCTTAGGGATAACAGACATTGTGGGAATGTGTTTATATGAATTCACAAAAAAGCATATTGTACAAGTTAAAGAAAGAAGAATTCAGATATGGGAAGCATTGTGAACAGAGATCATGGAGACAGAAATGAGTTGGGCATGTTCAGGGTAACGGAAAATGATGATGGTTTTTGTAGGTAGAAACGATTCTGATTTGACCAGAGTAAAACAGAGGAAGTGCTATCGGTATTCCCCATTTCTTGAGTCTCTGTTTTCACAATCCACATTTTGTGATTTCACTTACATTTTATTTCTCATACCTATCAGATAGAGTATTTGATGCCTTCTGCCAAAGATCTAGATACATTCCATTTATTGATGTTATTAAAATAAGTTGTATAGAAGATGCTGTGCTGCCAGTTACTAGGATTGATGTAAAGATCAAGCCAGGTCCCCTGCCCTTGGGAGTTAGGCAATATAAGGTGTGTGGACCAGTATACGTATACGAAAATACAAGGAGTCTGATAAGCAGTATGAAGGAAGTTTTATGGAAGCACAGATTAGAGAGATCCTAATTCTCAAGTGGTGGGATCAGGGAAGGTTTCTGAAGGAGTAGGAGCAGAATCTTGAAAGACAGGAAGGAAGATAATAAATAGCAACACTGAGGATAGGGATCTGCGGTGAACAGTATGACACTAACAGGTACAAGGAAGGCCAAGGTGCTGTCTGCTGGGAAAGGCAGAATGCTATGTGTGATTATGGATGCATGTTAGTTTTAGCAAGAAATAAGGCAGAGAAAATAGCTTTGGGCCCTGTTATGGAGAATTTTAATATTGTATGAAACAGTCTGAACTTAATTACATAAGCATTGGGGAGCTGTTGAAAGTTCTTAATGGTGGGAATGCTGGTGCATTCAGTCTGTCAGAGGTCAAACAGACAAACGCAGTATTGAAAAGCTTGTGGACTGATTTGGTCTGATTTGTGATTGTTTAATTGTAGAGGTTGCCTTGGTGTTTTGGTGTTCATCTGAATAGGAAATTGGATTAGATAAGTAAATAGGGAGGATATAAATTAGGTCTTAAACATTAGGCAGGGCATTGTTTTTATTTTTCCATGATTGATCACTCCAAGGAGTGTATATACCTGATGTAAGTGTTCATTCCATATGCCTGTCTGTTGTTTGGGTGGAAGTCACAGGTATGAGTTCAGTTCCAGACCTGAAGGGTAACTAGAGGCCATACATAGTCTTAGGCATCTCACTAGGCCCTATGAGACTAGCAAACCTTTTTTTTTTTTCATGGTTTTGAGTTTTGCACCACATTGTTCTCTTGCTCTATCCAGGGTGTCCTGTACTGATACCCCTCTGAGTGGTTGACAGTGGTAGCTGGGTATCTTATAGTTCTGGACTCATGGTCATATAGGCTGAGGATGGCATGGTCCACTATTCTTTGGACTAATTGTTTCCATGTGTCTTCGCTTTTTTTCATTCTTCTTTGCTGTGAATAAGGAGAGACCCATCATTGCATCTAGATGACCACTTCCAAGCTCTTAAGACCCCAGTTGCTACTTGCCAAAGTAGGATGTAGAACAGTATTTTTGTGTAGTATGTTATGCCAGTTAAGCTTGATGTCTTCCGTGACCATGGTTCTGAGCCCACAGAGCCAGCTACTGCCTCTTTCAGGGTAGCTGGCATGGCCAAGAAGCCACGGCAACCTTGCACCTTGTCAGCTATACTATACATCCAGACATTCTTTTGTTGTTGTTGTTGTTGTTATGTGCCATTGAGTCAGACCCGAGTCATAACGACCACTCCTTGGGTTTCCGAAGCAGTATCACTACGGAAGTAGATTGCCCCATCTTCCTTCCGAGGAGTGGCTGGTGGGTTTCAACCTCCAGCCTTCTGGTTAGCAGTCAAGTGCTTTAGGCACTACGCTACCAGACATTCTTTTAGCATATACAAATACGTATCAGACAGGGCATTGTTAGAAATGATTTGGCTAACAGTATAGAGCCATTGAAAGGTTTTTGAGAAGTTTGACTTGATAAAAGCTATTTAATGATAAGTTAGGCAGCTGTGTGTAGAATGGGTTTTATAGAGTGAGAGAGACTAGTTTGTGATCATCTGTTAACCTAAAGGTTGGCAGGTCAAACATATCCAGCTACTCCGTGGAAGAAAGGCTTGGCAATCTGTTTCCATAAAGATTACAGTCAAGAGAACTCTATGGAGCAGTTCTACTTTATAACATGGGATTGCCTTGAGTCCCATGATTTTGGTTTGGTTAACCAAAACCAAACTCACTGAAATAGAATTGATTCTGACTTACAGTGACCCTATAGGAGAGAATAGAAGTGTTCCATAGAGTTTCAAGGCTATAAATCTTTACAGAAGCAGACTGCCTTATCTTTCTTCCATAGAGTGGCTCATGAGTTCGAACCTCTAACCTTTTGGTTAGCAGATGAATGCTTTAAACAATATGCTGCCAGAGCTCCTTTTGGTTTGTTTGGTTGGTTGGTTAGTTAGAAAGCTATTGATAGATAAGAGAGAGGGAGAGAGGGAAAAATCACTAACTAGAGAGTAGATATGTGTTAACCTGGGTGAAGGGAAAGACAGTATACAATAAGGGGGAGGTCAGCACAGTGTGACCAAGGCAAAAGAAGATGCTGGGAAGTAAGTAATGTTAAAAGGCAGCAATGCTACATAAAATTACATACACAATCCTGCAATAGCAGTAAATAATAATAATAATTTGAGTATATACGCTGGTAGATATCAAGCTGAATAGGGAGCTCCGGTAGCATAGTGGCTAAGACACTTGCCTGCTAACCAGATGGCTGGCGGTTCAAACCCACCAGCCACTCCTTGGAAGGAAGTTTGGGCAATCCTACTTCCATAGTGATACTGCCTCGGAAACCCAAGGAGGGGTCGCTATGAGTCGGGTTTGACTCGACGGCACATAACAACAACAACAACAACGGTGTATGCAAGTATACCCACGAGTATATATAGGTTTGGCAGAGGATATTTCTACATAATATTTTTATGTGCTGCAAATGGATCCATGAATTTAGTAGTGTGTACAGAGACAAAGTTAAGAAAAGTTCTTAGCTATAACCAAAAACCAAGAAGAACTGAGACATTGGCCTCAGGGACTTGGGACCATAGTCTCAGGGACATCTTGGTCAGTTGGCATAACACAGTCCACAAAGACCATATTTTACAACCTACTTTGGTAAGTAGTGAATGGAGTCTGAAAAGCTTATGAGCGGCCATCTAAGATACAACTGTTGGCTCCCTGTCTGGAGTAAAGAAGAGTGAAGAAAAATCAAAGATTCAAGGAAAGAATTAATTCAAAGGACTAATGGATTATGCAAACCATAGCCTCCACTAGCCTGAGACCAGAAAAACCAGATGATACCCAGCTGTTACTATACTACCAGCTGAACTGTGGGATCTCAGTAAAGGTCCTGGATAGAGTGTTATACAAATGTAGAACAAAATTTAAAATCATAAGAAAGACTAGACTTATGGTCTGAGAGAGACTGGTGAAACCCCTGCCAGAGCTCCTTAGCTATTTAATGATAAGTTAGGCAGCTGTGTGTAGAATGGGTTTTATAGAGTGAGAGAGACTAGTTTGTGACTATGGGCCATAGACAGCCTTCAAGCCCAGTATGGAACCCATCCCCCATGAATCACCTTTCAGCCAAACAATAGGCTTATAAAGTGAACAAACAACACCTGGACTCCTCAGCCATCAGACACATGTGACCAAAAGAGCAGCATTTGACCAAAAGCAAAGTTCAGAAGGAAGAAACGGGTAGGAAAGAAGGGTGAATGGAACTGGGAAGCCCAGGGAGGAATGGAAAGACTGCTGTTACGTGGAGAGGATTGCATTTAGTGTCATGAAACAAAATGTTTATAAATTATTGAATGGGAAACTAATGTGATCTGTAAACTATCACTCGAACCACAATTAAATAAATATAGATATGAGAACATACAAAAAAAAGGTAGAATAAGGAAGACTTGCATTAGTGCAGTGGTAGTGGAAACAAAGAAGAAGGGGTTAACATTAAGGTAAGGGAATGGGAAAAGGAATGAAGGAAGAAAATTCACAATAAGCAGAATTTATGTGTAGAGCATTTATTGCATGAGAGTATACCTGATCAGTATTACTTTCAGTTAATAGCTGTGCCATATTGCTCAGGGGAGGAGTATGCAAAATCTCATCTAGAGCAAGCTGAGGGAGTAGATAGCTTTTTAAAAAACACTGGCCGTTGAGTCAATTCCAACTCAGAGCAACTCCATGTGTATCAGAGAAGAACTGTGCTTCTAGGGTTTTCAGTGGCTGATTTTTCCAAAGTAAATCACTAGGCCTTTCTTCCAAGAAGCCTCTGCTTGCACTTGAAGCTTCAACCTTTGGATTAGCTTCAAAGTTTGTTAGCCATTTGTGCACCCTGGCAGGTCTCCAGATAACTTTTAGGACTGCTAAATTGGCTGTTGAGGAGCTCTAGTGGTATAATGTATACAGCATTTGACTGCTAACTAGAAGGTCGGTGGTTCAAACTTACCAGCTGCTCTGCAGAAGGAAGATGGAGTAAACTTCCTTTAAGATTTACAGCCTTAGAAACCCATGGGGGTGTCTGTGAGTCGGAATAGACTCGATGGCAGTGAGTTTGGTTTTTGGTTAGGCAGCCTTACAAATGAGAACATGGGTCATCCTCAACATACTGGATTTTGTTGCCTTTGTCCATAGGTACATTTCGTTCAGAGGTCCTCAAACTCCATGCCTTGGCACACTGGTGAACTACACAAACTCTTTAGAGATATGTTACCATATTTTGATCTCCCTGTAAACTTTTTGTTGAAGGGAGTTCATATTTTCTGGAACTGCCCCAAAGTGCATCAAACTGAACAGGTTATTCACACTGCTGGAGCAGGGGAATGATTGCTGTGAGAGCTGACAAGAAGCCTAACCTCTCAGACCAGTTCCCAGAAGGGAACAGTTTTTACAGCCTTACACTTGAGGATTCAAGTCAAGAAAAAGCATCACACTGCAGGAAACCTTTTCTAACTCCAAATAGCAGTGTGGTGCTGATGGAAGCCCTGAGCTGGTACAGTCATGAGATGATGTAACAGCACCTGCACTCCAAGATGTGCCTCACTGTCATAGTGCATGCTTCTGACTATTCTTGACTTGTTTTAATTTACTTTGATTTTTTTAGTCCGTTCATGCCTGCCATAAACAAACAAACAAAAAACAGTCTTTGAAAATACCCTGCAAACAGTTGGAAAAGGTAGGTCCAGGCAATTCTGCGATAAATAATTGCAACGGAATTTTGGGCTGAGTTAAAGTAGAATGAAAAGAGAATAGAATTTGGAATACAAAATCATAGGTTTGAAACCTTGCTTTGCCACTGGAAGTAGGGCTAGAGGCAAGTTGTTTCAATTTAATTCTCTCAGTTTCTTTGTAAAATCACAGTAGTAGTATTTACCTTACAGTGTTGCTTTGATGACTTGAAGTAATGAGCATAAAGAACAGGCACTACCCTCTGAATAAAATCGTTTATTCCCCACTTCCAATGCATAATGACCTTAGTGGTTTTCTTCTCTCTGTATTAAGCAGCCACATCCCAGCTTTTGCAAAGCTGTGAACTATGGACTCCTGGAGTTTGATCTTTAAAAATTAAATAGGCTTAGAGTCATCAGGGCAAGAAAGCAAGCATTGGTCACATATGAGTTATTTAAAAATAGAATAAATTAATTTGATATAGCCTCAGACTTTGCTGTTAAAATCTACTTAAGTTGTAGTATATCTTATACCATATACATTTATACACATTATAAGGGTTTTTTTTTTTTTTTTTTTTAAATGCCTCTATTGCCCAGAAACAACAACAACAAAACTTACGACTAAAATAGTCAAAGGGGTTTTGGGCAACAAATTTCTATCAACTTCTACAGAAAATGACCTAATTTTTTATCTAGAGTTGGGAATAAGTTAGGAAAACATTTTAATCAGACCAGTATTCTTTGAAATATTATAATATATTATGCTATTGTGCACATATTCAAGTGTAGGTGGTTTTCTTTTAATTATTAAGCATAGTTTTAAACTTGCTTACAGATGTAACCATTTTACTTCATAGTGGGCTAAACTTGGCACAGATGTTATTATATCTGCTCAAACACAAGTGTAGTGTTTTTTAACTGAAAAAATGTACTTGTCTTTTTTTTTTTTTAATTCCTAGAGATTTAAAAATTTGAAATGTATGTTTTCTTTTGTCCAGTTTTAGCTATAAGCTACATGCTAAATTGGCTTCTTTTCCAGCTCCTTCTAGTTCCAGTTACTTGTATTATTTCTATAGAATAGTTGACTTACAAGACAGATCTTAAAATGGCTTCCATCATCACAGTGACTGCTTTTCATAACTCTTGTTTTTTGAAACCTTGATAAAAGTGTACATGTAACATGAAGGTAAAAGAAAATCCTTTTGACCTTAAGGGGACTCTGCACTCAAACATTTTCAGCATCTTTATTCACGTCATGATGTAAGTCACAGCTTATGTTTAAAACTGTGGTTTGTTCTATGTGTGTGAAAACTGCATTTATTCACACTGCCTTTGCCGGGACTCTAACACCATAATGATTTTATTCACAATATATTTGATTGCTGCTTCACTGAATGAGATTTTACTTTAGAAAATTTAAATGTAAGCAGTTTCAAGATAAAGCATAAATGAATATTAAAGCTTAGTTTAAAATAAAGTTGACTTAAGTCTGATGTTTACTTTGTTTTTGTCTGGTAGTATGCAGTTTAATACTAGAAAATACTGTAGACAAAATAATATCCAAGTGGTTTCCCTTCTTTTTTTTTTTTTTTTTTTAAATAAGTATTAACACAGATTAATACACACACAGTGGTAATTTTACATATATTAGCTTAAGGAAGGGATATCTCAGTTGCTTTTGATTATAAATTCTCAGTGACTGGAAGAAAACTATAAAAGGCAAAGGCAAATATGTCTGTAATTTATAGAAATATTGTAGTTAAAAATTTTTAATAGCCTTTTATATTTGAGCAAGGTAGAATTTTGAATTAGAATAAATTCAGATACTCATTTAGTAAAGTAAAAGTTCAAAGATTAAAATTACCTTTGTGGGTTACTTATATGTTAAACTCTTGTATTAGATTACTTTAAATAATTTACTTTAGCTTTCTGGCATTAAATTGGTTAGTAAAAGTTAGACTCTGTTTTGTTTTGTTTTTACTGTAATTTTTCTTTTGACCCTTATTGTATGAAAGAGCTCTGATGGTGCAGTGGCTCAGGCATTTGACTGCTGACCAGGTTGGTGGTTCAGACATACCAGCAGCTCCTGGAAGGAAATGGAGCAATCTATTTCTGTTAAGATCTCTACTGTGAAAACCCAGTGGAGGTTGCTATGATTCAGAAGTGACTCGATGGTGGTGGGTTTTAGATTATTGTATGAGAAAGTGTAGTAAACAATATGTTAAAAATCTATTATCTTTTATATAATTGTAATATAAACAGTTTGATTTTTATAATTAAAAACTATATTGTCATAAGCATTTCAGAATGTAAATAAATACTAATACTCTTTGGTATCAGAACTATATTCTGTATTGACAATTCTTAAGTACATGGGAGTATCACAGGGTTTAAAACAAATTAGCTAATTAAAGTGTTCATTTAGGAGACAAAGACTGAAACCTTTCCCCCTTAACTTTATTGTATTTCTTATCTATTTGCTTTGCATAACTGCCTTTTTCTGATAACTAAATATAATCAACCCTTAAAAAAAATAAAAAAAACAAATTCACTGCCAAAGAGTCTTATTCGACTCATAGGGACTCCCTTCTTGGGCTTCCAAGGTGGTATCTCTGCAGAAATAGATTGCCCAATCTTCCTTCCTTCCTGGCTGGCAGTCAAATGTCTTCGGCACTACACCACCACCAACCTTAGGTGTTAGAAATTGCTTTTACCTAATCACTTCAACGGGAAATCTTTTCTAAGTATATGACACACATTCATACCTTTTAAAATTGTATAATTATAATTTATCCTTTTCTTGTTGACTCAGTAAATATGCATATTAATTTTTGTTGAGTTAGATTTTTGCTTCTATATGGCGTTGTTGTTGTTGTTAGCGACCTCTCCTTGGGTTTCTGAGGCAGTATCACTACAGACGTAGGATTGCCCAACCTTCCTTCCAAGGAGTGGCTGGTGGGTTTGAACCGCCAGCCTTTTGGTTAGCAGTCAAGTGCCTTAGGCACTATGCTACCAGAGCTCCTTCTATATGGCATTA
>NW_006921768.1:3725905-3756501 GCF_000298275.1 Orycteropus afer afer
ATAATAGTAAAAAGGACAAAAATATTATTAATAATAGTTGTTTTAAAACAGGAAATTAATCACCAGAAAAAAGAAAGCGAGAAAGAAAAAAATTAAAATAAAAAAATAGAAAAAAAAAATTGGTGGAGGACAGGGCAGAGCACCCAGGCTCCATGTGAGCACACAGACTGTGATGGAGTTCCTGTGGGCCCAGAAGGTAGGTGGGAGTGGGGGATGGCCGCACCTCCATTCACCAAGCGGGTATGGGGTATAAGAGTAATAAGAGGAATGTCGTACCTTTTCAGTCTTGCAGGTCCCGAGTGTCCGTGGAGTTGTTGGAAAATAGAACGTGTTCTTAAGCCCCAGGAATCTGTGAGAGCGCTGTCTCTTTAAATATCCAAAATAGTCAGTCTGATTTTTAAACCTTCAAAATGGCAGCAATCTCCGGACCGGCAAAAGTCCACAGCTCAGCCCACCTTTCTCTTCACCTTCTCCATTTATTCCCCAGCCACCAGAACAGTCCTCCGTGCAGTCCCTGACTAGCAGGGCTGATCTTTAGGTTAATTCTTAGGTCCTACCACCAGTCGGGAATCTCCAAGCTGTCTGTCTGTCAGGATCGCTCAGGATCGCTGCCAGACCGCAGCTCCGTCTATCTCCTTTTTTGGTATTTTCATGCAAATTCTTCTGCTAGTTGGGGTTTAGTCCACTTCTATATCCTTCCCTTCAAGGCTCAGGGGTCCATGATTATCTTCTGTGTCTGTTTTAATTGGTTTCCCTTTTCTTTGTTGAAGAGGGTCTGTGCAGTCTTTCTGCCTAGCCCGCCATCTTGCCGGAACCTTCCAAATTTTAATTTCTTTTATCTGCTTTTTTCCTACTGTCACTTATTGCTTTTTACTATTGGTATTCATAAATTCTTTCACCATTTCCTCATTTGATACATCTAATAAGAAATAAAGTAATATTCATGATACCAATAACCACTTACAGAATATTTTATAATCTTAGTATCAGCTCTATGTCAGAGACATTATCCCATCATCTAGAGGACACCTCCATTATCTGGAGGAGGAAGCACAGGCTTAGGGAGGTTAAATAACTTGCTCAAGATCGTAAGGCCAGTAAGTGGTAAGCTTGCCTATGAGTCAGATGAGTTTTTATATATGTATACCAAAACCAAACTCACTGCTATAGAGTCAGTTCTGACTCACAGCAACCCCCACTGGGTTTCCAAGGCTGTAAATCTTTATGGAAGCTGACTGCCTCATCTTTCTTCCGCAGAGCAGCTGGTGGGTTTCTGCCACTGACCTTTTGGTTAGCAGCCAAAATTCTTAACCACTAAACCACCAGAGCTCCTTTATATATGTATAAATATGCATAATTCTTTGTAAATACCACACAGATGAATATGTAGATTATTTCCAGCTCCACAGAAGGCTCCATTGTGCCCCTTCTCATTAGTGTCTCTCATTCTGACCTCTGTCCCCATCAATAGACCTCTGTCCCCCATGCCTTAATTTTGTCTATTCTTGAACTTCATAAAAATGGAATTGTAGAGGAAGTACTCTGTGTGTGTGTGTGTGTGTGTGTAGCTTCTTTGCTCAACATTAACATCTGTTTCATTCATGTTGTAGCATTTGTTTCTTTTTCTCATTGCTGTGTTGTACTCCCTTATATATGAATGTATTTAAATTTATGTATTTGTCCCATAGATGGGCATTTGGATCATTTTTAGTTTTGACTATTATGAATAAAGCTGCTGTGAACGTTTTTATACATGTTAGAGAACATAAAACATTCACTTCTCTTGAGTATCTGTTTACCTAAGAGTATAATGGCTGATTGTTGGCAGTAATATATGTTGAACTTTAGTGAAAAAAAACCCATTGCCCTTGAGTCGGATCCGACTCATAACGACCCCTCCTTGGGTTTCCAAGGCAGTATCACTAAGAAGTAGATTGCCCAGCCTTCCTTCTGAGGAATGGCTGGTGGGTTTGAACCACCAGCCTTCTGGTTAGCAGTCAAGTGCCTTAGGCACTGCACCACCAGAGCTCCTTGAACTTTAGTAGGTACTGCCAAAATAGTTTCCCATATGACTATACCAATTTAGAGAGCTCTGGTGCCAAATAATAGTTTAGCTTAACTAGTAAAAAAGGCTCTTCCAGGAGGCTTATGGTCTTCTAAGAACTACCTATAGCATTCAATTGGCAACAGCAAATATTAGATATATTTGAAATATTATATAGGAATCTTTGGAGGCAATGAGTTTATGTTAATGAGGGAGAATCAGCTCAGAAAAGGAAGGTGAGGATGGTTGCACACCTTGAAGAATGTAATCAATCTTACTAAAGTATACATGCAGAAACTGTTTATTCGGTGTATGTTTTGCTGGGTATATTCTCAACAACAAGAAGAAAATACAATTTAAAGCAAAAAAGTATATTCATATTCATGTATAGAGATTAATATTCATATAGTTGGTCTTGAATTTTGTTTAATACCTGTTTTTATAAGTGAGTCTTGATTGCTTAATGTTTAATCACTGATATGAACAAAGTTCTTCTTATAATAAAGACAAGTCTAACATTCTGTAAACCATTTGCTTAGTTTAGAATTTTATTTAAGGAAATTTATATAATTTAGCATGATAAAGATCTTTTCAAGGAATCAAGTTTATAAAGGATTTCTATAAAAAAAACTTGGAGAAGGCCAGAAAAATTATGTCCAGGAGTGTCAAGAACTTACAGTATCGAAATATACAAACTGTCTTGTAAAGAACTCAGTGAAGATTTTTACAGCTGAAAAAACCAAGGTCTTTTTTGCATCACAATGTAGGAGTTATATATAATCTATCTGACTTTATCTAGAATTTTGTTCATTAGATGGTTTATATAATCTCACAGTAAGTTATTTTGCTAAAAGATCTTTGAATTGATTAGTTCTTGTTTTTCCAAGATCAGTGCACGTTACTTGTGTTCGCCTTTTCTGTTTGTGTCTCAGGTATTCTGATTAGTCAGGCGGTCTCATCTGAAACTAATGTATAATAGTGCTAGGTTGTTTAACTTGCCATACCAGTTTTACAGTGTTTTTGTTTTGCTCATAGTAGATGAAAGGTTTATTTAGTGTGGCTACACTGGTACTGCATTCCTGGTGATTTTGGTAGGTTAATGACAATCTTTGTCATAGAAATCAGGAAATGTGGGTTGAGTCTCTGGGATGCATGTAGTTGGTTCATTAATATGCTGCCTCTCAAAGCACTGAAGTTTGTTGGAAGCACTTGGTAGGTAATGCAGCTTTAAAAATAAATCCAGCTGTCTGTCTGTCTGTCTGTCTATCAATCAGTGTATCTACATTCTGATTTTTAAACTTTTAATATATCAGTGTTTAGTCATATCTGCTGTGTGATTGATTTCTCTAGTAAGATTAAAAGCATTTTGGAACGCCAGGTAAATTTCTTTCCACGGGTTTAATAGGTTGTTTCAGCAGGTTAGCTATGACAGTTACAGTGTTGGATTATACTACGGCTTTGTTTAAATGATGGGCTTTTTAATGAATTAACTTAGTGTTGTGATTGATGCCACTATTTTCTTCTTCTTTTTTTATTATAGAAAATAAGTTGAAGAGTTGCTTCTAAAAATATCTTTGAAATACAATCAAGCTTAGATATTTAAAGCAGTTTTGGTACCTAGCAAACTGAGGTATCCTTTGGACATTGTTTATATGAATTATACTATGAGTTTCTTATAAGTTCCATTTATGAAATGAACTTATGAAGAAAGGAGACATAATGCATTCTTGCTTTCTGCTGAGTGTTCTTTTACTAGGCATATTTACTTAATTTATTTCAGATATTCTCTTTAAATAAAAGCATTATTCAAAATGTAAATGAACACATAGCAAGATTTTTGTTCATTTGAAGGTCGTTGATTTGAAGATTGTTCATATGTGCTGGTGTTGTAAGAAAAGAGATGAGACTAGCAGAATGTTTTTTATGTCTCCTTGAGCATACTTCAAGAATATGTGTAGTCTTGTAACAAAAGTGGAAAATTTTGAAATTAGACAAGGAAAGCTTAAGTAATAAGGCGATGAAGAGGGTTAATAGGATAGGAATGAATGAGTTACTGGTTGTTCCACCCAAGAGTGTGATCTATGGAGAAACCCTGTAAATAAGTTATTTATTAGAGCCATAGTAAGGTAGTCTAGGTCTTTTATTTTCTTAAGGCCATTTCTACTTTTTAAAATAAGTGTTGAATTTATGGACTATCACAGATAAACTTACTTTAAAGTCTAAAATGACTGAAAGTGAAATATCACATCACTTTTCTTTTCCACTTTTTATGCATTGGATGATGAGGAGGATTGAGAAGGTAACTTAGAGCTATCAGTCTGATTTATATATTGGAGTGAATCTGCGTAATGGGCAAGTGTACTTCAGTAGATTTTGGGCTTAAAGTCTTGAACATTGACAATCTTCATGATTTACCATATATGAAGTAACATAGATTTAAGACTTGCTATCCATTTTTCTCATGTGAGTCTTCCTTCTTACAGATAATTTTATAAAAGACGTGCCCCTCAAATTAAGTTCTCTGTAAAATTCTTGGAATTATAGGTGCTCTGTGTGTGTGTAAAATAGAAGGGTTGGTTTTCTATAGCTTTATTTGTATTAGTTTCATTTCTGTCACTATTTTGAGCTAATAATGGCAGTGAAATTGCTATATTCTATCATATGTATGTCAGGAGAACTTGAGTCATAAGGGTAAGAGCCTGTATATATGCATATATATTCACAGGCTTCTGTGTTTGTAGCTGCTGGAACTTCCATATTAAGGGGAATAGCATGTATATCTACTTTACTAGATATACCTAGACTCAGTTTGTATTAGGGTACGTGGGGAAAAAAAGTACTGCATTGAGTTAGTATATGGGTACTAAGAAGAATTGAGAAAAGTATTATTTCAAACTGTAGGAGTTTCAGTGAAAGTCTTGCCAGTTATGAAGAGGTGAGGAATAATACATGGTGGTTTCCATTTGTGTTGTCTCTGCTACTAGATTGTTAGGCATATCCCTGGAAGAGCAGTCAGCTGCTTAGAATGTTGGTGGTAATGGCCTCCACTTGGGAGGTGATGACATAGAGGTGACTGAGCCTTGACCAGAAAGACCAGAATGCCGGGCCAAGTTAATGAGCCACTCAGTGTCAAAGATTCTGGGGACAGCTAAGCCCCATTATTTAGCCTCTATGAAGAATAGATAAGATTTAAAAAAAAAAAAAGTACAAGTTCGCCTCCCCTCCAGAAAAACCTTTTGCATTGTGGTGCCATTTCTTTCTATCAAATTAGTAAAATGAATGGATAAATGAGAGACTACCTTTTAATTAGGTTAAATGATTAAAAAAGCATTTTCATAAACTACTGGTTGTCATGTAAATTGATATTACCTTTCTGGAAATCACTTTGGTTTTATATATCAGGAGCTTTAAAATTGATCATATCTTTTGACCCAGCAAAAGCTACTCTTGATATTCTGTTTCAAGGAAGTAATCAGATATACGGATGAACTAAGATACACAGGTGAAAAAAAAAATGTATGTACAAGGATGACCATTATACATTCTTCTGTAAACAGTGAAACTTTGGAACCAGTACTGTTTAAAAGGGAAGAAATGGTTAGGTAAATGATGCCATAGTTTTTAGGAGAGCAACAACAGTAATTCTAAAGGGAAATAGCTACTTTATATAGTACTTTATATTTAGAATTACATCTAATAGTGTTTATAAAGATGTTGTTGTTGTTGTTGTTATATGCCGTCGAGTCGGCCCGACTCATAGCGACCCCTCCTTGGGTTTCCGAGGCAGTATCACTACGGAAGTAGGATTGCCCAACCTTTCTTCCGAGGAGTGGCTGGTGGGTTTGAACCGCCAGCCTTCTGGTTTATAAAGATAGGTGTAGAAAAACACCTGAAAGAAATAAACTGAAATATTAACAGAAATTACTCTTGGATAACTTCCACAGTGCACATTGATTTATTTTATAATCAAAAAAAGAAAAATTTAAGAACAATTGTGAATTATAACTTCATTAAAGGGAAAAAAGTAGAACTGACTTTTTACAGCTCTGGGTCAGATATGAGGCCAGTTGGGAAACAGAGGACCTGTTCGAACATCAGTATGGACCAAATTGAAGGGACAGAGTTGTTGTTCTTAGAATAAGAAAGGATATTCAGTTTTATTTGTAAGTTATTGATCTGTGGAGTACATTTTGTAAGGGTAATGATAATATCAATACAAGTTTTTTAATACCCTCTGGCACTCGTTGTTGTTGTTGTTGTTGTTAATATGTCGTCAAGTCAGACCCGGCTCATAGAGACCCCTCCTTGGGTTTCCGAGGCGGTATACTATGTAAGTAGATTGCCCCATCTTCCTTCCGCGAGGAGTGGCTGGTGGGTTTGAACCGCCAGCCTTCCTTCTGGTTAGCAGTCAAGTGCCTTAGGCACCACGCTACCATAGCTACCAGAGCTCCCCCTTTGGCACTCAGGGCTTACTAAATTCATATGGAATGATGAATGAATGAATGAAACGTTACACTAGATTTTGGAAACGAATCGACAAGATAGACCTCAGCGTATCCTTTTGGAGTTACATGTCAGTCTTGAAAAATGGAATCCTTTATTATTTAAGATAGATTTGGAGAGGGAAAGAAAGAATATTTGCAGAGCTAGGTCAGGTGGTATGCAGAACCAGGAATGAGTGGGTGGTGGGATGAAACTGGGAACTGGAGCCCCACCCAGACTGCTTAGGGAAGTATGTTTATGCCCACTGAGGATCAGAATTGCCTTAGGAATCTATGTTAACTTGTATAATATTTGAATAGTTGTTTATAAATATTATTTAAATTTTGGGCATGTCTCTTTTTTTTTTGGTCCATTTTAATTTTTATATTTTATTTTATTCTAGAAGATCCAAAAGCAAATTTAAGTTCATAGACTTATACCAAGTAGCAGAAAGGTTAAAGTTAGTTTGGTAGATAATATTTGTTGAGTGAAACTATGTTATAACCATATAACCTGCAATCTGATGCCCCCCACATCCTGTGAACAAAGGGTTTAGTCTATCAAATTTTTAAAATTTAAAAAATTTCATTAAACTTCCAGATAGGCTGTTATCACCATAACATCAATAATCTTTTTGAAGTTTGCTACTTTTGTTCTTTTCCTACCCTCCAAAATTTTGCTTTTCACTGTGAAAATCACTTATATTTTACTTTGTGTTGATGAGCTTTCTTCCTGATGCTGTATTCAATGTCTAAATTAAAATACATATTTGTAACTGCCTCTCATCTGTTAGTCATCCATTTGTATTCTCGCCCATCTTAAAATGTTCCCAAATTAACAGACTCAGTGAAATTTTCCTCATAACATCATTTGTCTACCAATCCCCTGATTAACCATCTTTTGTTGTTGTTAGCTGCCATCTTGTTGGGCCCCTGACTCGTGCAACCCCATGCACATGGGAACAAAATGCTGCCTGGTCCTGCACCATTCTCCTGACTGGCTGCAACTTGGACTGCAGTGATTCCTAGGGTTTTCCTTGGCTGATGTTCTTAGCTAACCATTATGCTTCAACACATTTTTCTACATTTTTGGTAAATTTCTTTATTTTTAAATCTATTTATTTCCTTTGGCTGATAAATTCTTTGAGGGCATGTGCTAACTTTCTTGTAGGTAGCTGTACTCAGTGGATGAATACTGACTAGCTATTGAAATAATTTTATGCATCTTCCCATAGTCTGAGTATTTTACGTACTGACTCAGTAATTGGCATTTCTAGATTGGGTGTTTCAAGTAGTGATGGGGAGTACCTGTTTGCCTCTTACTAACATTGAGAGAGGAGAATCTTTTGACACAGGCTAACTCAAAGTATGGTAGAAGATGCTGTCTGGATTTGTAGAACCTAGAATTACACGTCTAAAAATGTCTTTGGAAAAATTCTGTGAAATATTTCTGAAGATCCTGGGCATTTGCCTTCTGTGACTATTAGTAGAAGTTCGTTGGCTGATTTGTCCAACTTCAATATAGTAATTATAGTGATTGGTGTCATTGCTATATATATATGTCATTACTGTATGTCGCCAGACCCCTCCTTTGGTACTTTACATACATTTTTTCATACACTCTTTTAAAAACTCAACCAAGTATGTATTGTTCCTTTGTTATAGATTAAGAAATTAAGGCAGAGAGAGGTTAATTAACTTGCCCAAGATCACACATATGGTAGAAGCCAGTATTTAAACTATAGTTTGCTTTGTTCTAAAGTTTACATGAATTTTGCTGCCCTGATAACTCAAGAATGAGGGTACTGGAAGATTAACCACCCTTAAATTTCACGTAGAGTAGTGGAACTAGCTGTTATAATTTTGAATGATACTAGTAAACACTCATATTGCTTTTATAGTGTTGCTTAAAATCATACAATAATTGGTATCTTGTTTGTTTTCCTGCTGGTAATGAGTACTGCTTTCTAAGTGAAAAGGAAACTCACAAAATGTTTACCTATGCCATGTGGGTTCCAATAATCATTTCTGTTTATCTTGATATAACAAATCTTTATTACAGAAATGAATTCATATTAATAGTTTCGACTACTAAGTTGTAGGTTATTAGTGTACCTGGTTAAAGACAAACAAGGTTCTTCTAGTGCTGTATTCAGAGATGTGATGAAGTAAAATAACAGTTTGTGGATAGTTTTATCCGTTTGGTCATTTTGCCAAAAACAGGCAAAGATTGCGTAGGAATCTAATTTATCAAGTATATTCTAGTTAAACACATTGAAAGCATTCCTGGGACAGCAGAAGAAAACTTCAGATTTTATGTAGCTCAGCCAGCTTTTCACCTATGCAAATCTCCATTGGATGAATAATTTGTGAGTGATTTGAAAACAAAATCAGAGACTTACGTGGGGATTGAGATTGAGGAATTTAGTGTTAGAGGTTTGTGTAGGAAGATGTCTGGCTTCTTGAAGTTGGTTAAGATAGTTTCATAGTGGACACTCCCAGGGCTTGGCAAAAACTTGGTGCCTTTAAAACATCTCATTAAATAACGCCTGAGCCCTTGTAAACCAAGCTCAGTCTTTCCAAATCTAGTAAGACTTTGTTTTGAACCAAATGATACTTTGACTTCAAATGCAAACTAGACTCTGATATTCACTCAAATGTAGTTTATTAATAACAAATTTTACTCTAGGTATACTTTCTTGATATTTCTGAAGGTGATGCAGGATTCTCCTTATGTTAGGCATCATGTGCATGACTCCCCCAGAAAGTGTTCACACCAGTACCTTGGGCATTTTATTATTAAGTGGAGACCCAATGGATCATAGTTAAACAGTTTTTCTTTAGGATTTTAAAATGAAGGTTGTACTCACCCATTTTACTTAGTTTCTATGCTATAATACTATATTCTAGCAAGACAGTGTTTCATCAGAATCAGACTGGGCCTCATTTCAGTTCAATGACTTACAGATTTCTCTTAATGTCTTCTTGATTCCTATCTGGAAAGCTTTCAAGACAGTCACTGTGTGGTAGTAGGCTTTGGAAGCGACTTGTGGAAGGAATGTCAGTTTGACCTATTTATTAGTGTTGCAAAATCAGTTATTATGCAGAGAATCATCCTTTTTCTTGCCTTCTGTAGTGTGGTTTTAGAAGATTTTTCTTGTGGTTTTTGGGTTATGAGTGTGAGTGTGTACTCTTGACTTTCTTTTCCCTTATTCTTTTTCCTTCCTTTGCATAAGCAATGAAGGGATGAATAATTACAAGATATTTTTGTACTTGTTTACATTATCAAGTTGTATTGACAGATTTCTTTTGTCTAATATAATGTAAACCAGGATAGTTAAAATTGTTTTAATATTAAATAAGAGAATGCCTTGCCATCAAGGGGATTCCGACTCATAGGGACCCTATAGGACAGAGTAGAATTGCCCCATAGGGTTTCCAAGACTGCGGATCTTTACACAAGCAGACTGCCTCATCTTTCTACTGCAGAGCAGCTGATGGGCTCTCACTGCCGACCTTTTGTTAGCAGCTGAGTGCTCACACTGTGTCAGCAGGTCTCCTTAGTATTATTAAATATAACTTTATAATTAAATATAACTTTATAATATGGTTACATCATAAAAGATGTCACCATCCTGACATGATGACGTTTAGTGTTTTAGCATATTTTCTTTTATGTCTCTTAAGAGGTTTATCTCTTTGTTTTGTTTTCTTATGTGCTTTTTACTGGGAATGAAATTCATAGATTGAAACTTTTGTTCATTATCTCCGCCATTTCTTTTCCTTTGAAGTAATGAATGAACAAAGAAATAGCCGAAATAAAAGAGGAAGAAATTAGGATGGAAAGATTGTCATATTATCAACAAATTAGATGATCAGCTTGTTATAATCAGTGTCAGGTATCTTATGTGATTTCTGTAAGATACGATCCAGAAGTGTTTGTAAGACACAGTGCGTTGCCCCTCCTTAGCACCCCCAAAACATCTTTAGCTTCTGGTATTTTATTGAACATGTGGGAGGTTTAGGACATTCAAATAAATGAAAAGTCTCAGATTTGTAGGCATAAGTAGTGCTAGTTCATTTTGGTATTTATCATTTCTGTCCTCCCTTTAGATAAAAATGAATTAAAACTGGGAGGAAATGTCTTCTGGAAAGCGTTGATAACAGACCAGAACTGTGTCTTTGTAGTTTACTTTAGGAACACATTAGTGAGAAATGGTCAAATTCTCAGAGTTCCGAGGCATAGTATTACATAGCTGAGAAAGACAAAAGTCTTCTTCATACATATGATAATAAAATTTTAATAGATATTTAAAAAATAAGCCTACTTGTTCATGAAAAACAGTTTCAGAATGCTTCGATGTTTGACTTTTATCCATTAGACTTACTGTTCTAAATTATATTTTACATGTTAGGGAATGAATGCTGCTTAATTCCATATTTAAAGAACATTTCAAAACCCTTAGTTGTGATGTCTTACTTAAATGAACTGAAAGCGAATAAATATTTCAGGGCTTTTGTTTTAGTTTAGCAGTCTACAGAGTGCGGAATTCTTGAGTTATTTCCATCATAGAGCTTAATATGTCATGGAGTTTAGGTAGTCTCAACCTTCCAAAAAATGCTGTTTGTTAGTATTTTCTTAAGTGGTTTTAGACTTGTATTATGCTTTAAACTAGCACTTGGAGTCTAAGCTCATTTGCACGAAGTTGGCTTTATATAATTTTACTCCATAGCTAGAAATAGGTTAACTATAGTTTGGTGAGGCATACTATACTTTGATACCTTTTTGTGAGTCTTTTTATGGTTTTCTTTATTTTAAAATATGGCTTGTTCATATATTTGTGGATGAGGAAATGGCTTTAGAAATTTATTCAGTACCTGACAACTGTTTGTGGCCTGATTAACAGAATTACCTTTCTGATTTTAAAATGGGTATTATTGAGAGAGAGAAATTGTTGTAAACTTGTGTAAAAATTTAAGGATTAGGAAGTAACTGAAATATCTGAAATCTTCCAGTCAACATTACTACTTCTATTCTTAAAAAAATAAATTTGGTAATACCTTTAATTTATAATTTATAATACATAAATAATTTACAAGTAAATTTATTTTTAAATGAAAGAAATTATAGTGAATTATATAATGAATTATATAAGCATTTGAATTTCATGTATGTGAGGGCAAGGGTGAGGCTTGAGACTAGAACCCTTAATCTCTTATTTTCTCAAAATAGCCCTTTTCAGTCTCCCATATTACCGCTATTACCAGTGACAAGTCATACCTCTTTGCCTCAAGTGGTAAGTTATACCACTTCTGAAATACCATTACTAAAAACAGCTTGAGTTTCTAAGCTGCCTTACATTTTCAAAAGCATCTGAAAGTATTTTTGGACTAGCGAATCATTACTAGATGAGAGTAAAAACAAAGTGTGTTTGGTGAATTTGTTTTATAGAATTCATAGTTGTCTGGAAGAAGGATTAGAAATGTTGTCTAATTGCTTTGAGATTTAAATAAATTCATATAGGGTTGCTATGAGTCAGTTTTTTTGTTGTTCTTGTTTTGTTTTAGTGTTAGAAAATACAGGATAAATTCAGATTAGCTAATTTAGCCTTTGCCTTAGTGTTTTCTAGTTTATAAATAGGGCAAAAACTACACTTTACATTTCTGTCATGTTACTCTTCGGTTAACTGGGGTTCAGTAATTAAATAATTTCCTTTGTCCTTTGACTGTAAAAGGTTGGTCCTGGTATTAGGCATAAATTCCTGTAATAATATGATAAGATTGGTTAACATTTTAATTCTCTGATGAACGGTTGTCCCAGGTTACCCAGCTGTGATGATGATGATTTGAAGCGAGGTCTTCTCTCAGTTTCTTAAGGAACCCTGGTGGTGCAAACTGTTAAGTGCTTGTCTGGTAACTGAAAGGTTGATAGTTAGACCCATTCAGCAGCTCTGTGGGAGAAAAACCTGACTATCTGCTTCCATAAACATTATAGCCAAGGAAACCCTATGGGGTAGTTTTGCACTCTCACATGGGATCACTATGTATTAGAATCAACTTGAAGGCACTTAACAACAACAATAATAGATCAGTTTAGGAAATCTGATATATAGTAATGTTTTGATAGCATAAGATTTTCTTATTCCATGAATCTTGAAAATAATTATGAGAATTCAGGCCCCAAATTGTGTTTTCTTAGGGAATTTTAGACATAAGATACTGTGATTTATAGGAAGTCTGTCAACTTTAAATAAAACTATATTTTCTTTCTTACAGATATGTAATTTATTTTGTAGATCTTGTGGATTTTAAAGTAGCTTTTTCTGGAAACTTCTTTTGAACACTGTCCTGGGATTCAGAAGATCTGATTACTAGACTTGTTGGCTGAGTGACTTTAATCAAATCACATAACCTCATATTGCCCCTTTCCTCCTTGACATTTGCCTAATGTACATAATAATTTCAAGTTCAACCTACCTAACAGAATTTTTCTAAAGATAAAATTAGAGAAAAATAATCTATCTGTAGGAGTTTGAAACTTGTAATGTGTTTAGTGTAAGATTAGAGAAATAATTGTAACCTAATTAGGCAACTCTGTTTAATAGCTCTTGAATTTGGTAGATTTTTTTATATAGCTAAAGAGGAATATATAGATAATTGTGTCACTCTCTTATTTTTGTCATTGAGGAAACTCAGGGCTAGAACTGTTAAGCTATTGGCCTTAAGTCTAATAGAGAGGTTCAGGAAGACAACAATAAGGGCCTCCTGACACATGCTGTGATGCTGGGCCTTATACACCAGTCTGCTATGGTGTCTGGTCAGTCACATATTCTTGACCATATTCTTCCTAGATAGCGTTACTTTTATAATGGAATGTTAGTATTAGCATTTACAAGTTCTTGATTTTATTCTTGTTCAGTACTCTATTTTGACTTTCATAGTATATTATGAATAAAATATTAAAGGACTACATTTTAGCAATGAGCTGTTTTAAACAAGAAATTCTAATAAATTACCATGTAATGTGCTAAAACTGAAATCATGAGAGATAAGTTAAAACATAAGTCAGTTTACAATTTAGGTTACTGTTTTATTAAGTCACTTACCTTTTTGACATTTAAGACATGTTAACACATACATTTTCACTGCCATAGCACTTAATGTTTTGAAGAGCAAATGAAAAGAATAGATTTGTTTCTTTGTGATCAGTTTTTTAAGAATGTTACTTTTTTCTTTGCCTCAAGAATTTACTAAGAAAATAGCGTTCATTGTTTTTTAGTGGCCACACTTAAAAAATAACTGGAAAATAAATGTTATCTGTCAGCACACCCTTGGCTAGTACCTTCTTCAGGGGCATTGTGGTAGGTGCTGATTATTTTAAGATTATTTATTTATCTGGTCTTTTGCCCAAGAGGCCATCAACATAGTTATTTACTATTGTAGTCTTTTACAAAACCAAAAACCAAACTCACTGCCATTAAGTCGAATCTGACTCAGAGCAACCTCTCCTTGGGTTTCCGAGGCAGTACCTCTATGGAAGTAGTTTGCCCAGTCTTCCTTCTGAGGACTGGCTGGTGGGTTTGAACTGCCAGCCTTCTGGTTAGCAGTCAGATGCCTTGGGCACTATGTGAATTGAAACATTTTCCTGTACAGTAAGTCCCTGGGTTACAAACGTCCAACTTACAACTCATACTTGGCTCTTTTCTGTTACGTAAATTAGCCCTCACCTTGACAAGATTGAACCAACAGCCGCTCGCCTTTTCTCACTCTAAAGTTAAATAAGAACCATATGGATCTGTTCTGACTTATCTACAAATTCTACTTAAAGACACTTAGGAACGGATCTCATCTGTAACCTGGGGACTGCCTATATTTAAAAATACCTGGTTGAATAATTTTCTCTGTTTGTGTGCTTTTTGGCATCATAGGAAGTTTGAATAGAGAAATGCTGCAAATAGAAAAAGTGTGAATAATTTTAGAAGCCTGAGAATAATATTATGAAAGGGTTAGATTGTCTGTGTTTTAATAAAAGAAGCAGTTAAAATTATTTTAGTCACTGAAGTAGTAAGTGTATTTGTTTAAACTGTAGCACACTTAGACAGAAATAAATCTTGTTAAAACAACAGGCTACTACTGACCTTACTTGCTTTGCCCACTCTCGGTCTTAGAATCTTGACTGCAGTACTTAGAAAAGGTCTGTTGAGCATACTTGTAATAATATCTTTAAAAGGTTCTTTAACGTGATATTTTATGAAGAAAAAATTAAAAATACTAGTTATGTATAACCTTGAGTTTATAGTCTGAAATGAAAACCCATATATTTTATTATATACTATAGTTAACCTAAGGAGCTCTGGTAGCATAATGCCTAAGGCACTTGACTGCTAACCAGAAGGCTGGCGGTTCAAACCCACCAGCCACTCCTCACGGAAGGAAGATGTGGCAATCTACTTACGTAGTGATACCTCCTGGGAAACCCAAGGAGGGGTCGCTATGAGTCCAGGCCTACTTGATCCACATATAACACAACAACAACATAGTTAACCTAATGCATGTTTAGATACTACAAACTTTAGAAGGATTGAGATTCAATCTTTACTTCCTCTTCATCAAGGAACTCAAATCCTTGGTCACTCTATGAGATTGTTCTTTGTTTTAATTTGATCTGAGTGGTTGGCTGTGTCCATAAAAGGGAGGGAAAAAAAGGTGTGTAAGAAGAAGCTACCAGCACCACCATTTCAAAACAAAAAAAAAAAAAAGGAGAATTTAATTCTTCAGTGTTGTTGTTGTTATTTGCCATCGAGTTGGGCCTGACTCATAGTGACCCCTCCTTGGGTTTCCAAGGTAGTGTCACTACAGAAGTAGTTTGCCAACCTTCCTTCCGAGGAGTGGCTGGTGGGTTTGAACCTCCAGCCTTCTGATTAGTAGTCAAATGCCTTAGGCACTATGCTACCAGACCTCCTAATTCTTCAGTAGTAATATCATAATCTCATAATAAAGGAGGATCCTTCAAATATAATATATTTAGCTTTATAGAAAAATGAAGTCCTGCATCTTTGCTTATTTGAGTTTAAACCTGTAAAAACTTTTGTTTTTAGCTTTTAGAAGCTGTTGATTTGGACCTAATTTTGTCAGTGGAATTTTTGAAAAGCAAAACCTGTACATTAGTAATGTTTTAAATGCACACTTTATAGCCATAGTTATTAAGTAAATAATGGGGAAAATTAACTTGTTTAATGGCCCCTATGAAAAGCAACCAGTTTAGTATATGTCACCAGATTCCTTTTCAGTGCTGAAGGTTTTTAGTTTCATCAAGACCTATAAAATGAAAACAGATTTACTATATATAAACAAAGCTACCAGATCAATAAAATTTAAAATTAACAGCACCATGAGATGTTGTTTGGCTATACTGAAATTGCTGCTTACAATGTGCTGAGTCCACATTCCACAGAGTTCAGCATGTGCTACTGTTGGCTGTGTGAAGATATTTCACATCTCCCCCATCATTTTTCTTCATTTGAGCTCACAGAAAACTTCATCTCTCAAGCCTTTATCAATGAAATTAAAATAATGCTGGCCTCTAACACAATTTTAAGTGCTAAGGCAGGTACTGAAATCAAATGGCAGTAAGTTATCTATATGGTAGTCATTGATATGATTGAGAATGTGCATATATTAAGTAATTTTAGATTGTCATCAGAATGAAAATAAGAAATTAGAAAATTTCACAGATATTACATAGACATTTGAGCATATGTCCTGAGATTCCCAGTTTAAGGAAAAAATTGAGGCACCATAGGTGGTTTTATTAGCTTTTTAGGTTTTAGTATTATTATTACTATTTTTAATGTAATTCTTTGTGCCAGATAAAATTTCTCATTTGACACAACTTTTTTCACTTCTCTTTCTTCATATAGTAGTATTACGTTTTCCATTTTCTTTGCTCATGTAGGTATCCAATTGTCATTGAGTCGATTCTGACTTCCAGTGACCCTGTGTGTGTCAGAGTAGAACTGTGGTCCATAGGGTTTTTAAGCTAATTTTTCAGAAGTAGATCACCAGGCCTTTCTTCCAACATGTGTTATTATTAAGTGTCCTTTGAGTTGCCTTTGAAGCACAGCAAGCCAATAATTGAATATTCTCCATTGTGAAGCAATTTAGGGTTATCTATTGGGTTGTATCTCTTGGTGAATTGCTGTTTGTGGCCCTTACTGTAATAGCAGGGTGTTAGAGAGTCTTGTTGATGTCAGATCCCTTTCTCTGGAGAGAAGCAATGAAATGGGTAGAGTAGAAATGCAGAGGAGTGGAGCCTGACAGTGGGACCTAGGATAGAAATAACAGAAGAGTGTTGTTGTTGTTGCTGTTATTTGCCATCGAGTCGGCCGGACTCATAGCGACCCCTCCTTGGGTTTCTGAGGCAGTATCACTACAGAAGTAGGATTGCCCAGCCTTCCTTCCAAGGAGTGGCTGGTGGGTTTGAACCGCCAGCCTTCTGGTTAGCAGAGTAGAGGCCTTGCATTCATACAAGCCTGAATTCAACTGTTGGTTCTTTATCTAGCTGATTTAACTTGAGCAAATTACTCAAGACTCTCTGATCTTCAATTTTCTCATCTTCCTAGTGGAATCGATAGGTGTCTCTCTGTGGGAAATATTAGTAATAATACATATAAATTTCTAACAGAGTAACTTGCATCTGATATTTAACATGTAGCTCTGCTTGTTAATTCTGTATCAGAGTGTTGGGAGGCACAACTTCCATGTTTTGTTTATTAGTTATAATATTTATATGACATGTTTGAAGTTTTATTTATATATTTTTATTGTAAGATATTTTATTCTTAAGTTCTAGATTCACAACACACTAAATTACAAGCACCTCTTATATCTTTTTTATGTGCATAGGACCCTTCTGTGATGAGAAAATTGACACATATTTGATGATAAAGGTTAAAGATATTTGCAAGTCTTCCAACTGGCTCATTCCAGTTCAGTCTCCAGCTGAGAATTTGCATTTCTGTTCCAGATATGCTGAATCAGAATTTACATTTTAACAAGGTCCTAGGTGATTCTTACAGACCACCACCCTCCATTGTTATGTATTTAACACCCCCCCACACACTACCCTGGAGTGAGATCCCACTCTTAGCGACCACCCCTCCTTGGGTTTCCAGGGCGGTATCACTGTGGAAGTAGATTGCCCAACCTTCCTTCTGAGGAGTGGCTGGTGGTTTTGAAGCACCAGCCTTCTTGTTAGCAATCAAATTCCTTAGGCACTAAGCCACCAAAATGTAGATTCTGATTCGGATATCTGGAGTGGAAATGCAAATTCTCAGCAGGAGGTTGAACTGGAATGAACCAGTTCAGGGTCCTAGTTTTTAGGGTAATATTTGTTCCACGATTCAGAGAAACTCCATTAGTATGACTGGGTGAAGTACAATTTCATTAGTATAGGCAGTCCTTGGTTACAAACGGGACCTGTTCCTACTTGTGTCTTTTCAGTTGAATTTGTAGGTAAATTGGTAGACTTACTTAAGTGCAAGAAAAGGCTGGAAGCCTTTTCAGTGATTTAATAGTTTTAGGTGCAGCTTTTGGAGGTGATTGTGATGGAAAATTTGTTGCCAGTAGGGGTTGGTTCAGCCTTTTCAAAGTGAGAACAAATTTGCATAACATTAAATGGCAATTATAAGTTGTCTGTAAGTCAGAAGTAACCCAGAGACTTACTGAAAAAATTTCAGCCATCAATATGTGTGTTAAACACACTTGAACTATTTTCCACTTTAAAAAAAATTAAATTAAATTGGTTCTTGTTATTATTGTTTTTTGGTGTGTTCATACCTAGTGGACAATCAGAATAGAAAAATCATGGGTCCATGAGTCAGATGGACCTGCATTTAGCACTCTCACAGTTCTTTTAGGCTTTAGACAAACTGTGCTACTTTTTGGTTCTAAAATGGGTATTATGTACCATCTTCCTTTTAAGTAGACCTTCCTCGCCTCTCCTTCTAAATACTCTGGGTGTATTTTTTTTTTAATGAGTATTTCCTTTATTGTATTTAAACGATTAATCTGGATGTCATCATGTATCATGAATATATGTGACCTTTCCTGTAGGGATTAAAGGTGACACTCTGGGGAAGAAGCTGGACCCAGGGGCAGTTTACCCAAAAGCAAGGTAAGCACCACCTTGCTTGTGCTTGCTTACTAATTCAAAGTAAGCGTGTGCGTCCTTACCTTATTTACTAGTTAATCTGTCCCTGTCAGGGATTGTAGATTTGAAGAGGCATTAATTCTGTAGAAACGTGCTGTGGGATTTGAAAAGAGACAGATGCCAGCCATACTTACATGCAAAATATTTGATGTGATGAAAAAATGTGATATTGTTCACTACAGATTAGTAAGTAAGCATAAATAACCCTGTGCTTGTCTTGTTTATTGGGTAATCTGACACTGGCAGGACTAGGATATCAAAGGGGAAGTGAGTTTCGAAAGAGTTCCAATTTACATTCGCACCAGCAGTGCAGGGAAGTTCGACTTTTTTCACATCCTTGCCAACACTTGACAGTTTCCATTTCTCTGAAAACAGTTATCCTAGTAGGTGTGAAGTGGCATCTCATTGTGAATTGGAATTGTGATTCTCTGATGACTAATTTTGTGAAGTATCTTTTCATGTGCTGGTTGGCTATTTGTATATCTTCTTTGGAGAAATGTCTATTCAAGTATTAGTACATTTTTAAATTGGATTGGTGCTCTTTTTTTTTGTTTTATTAGTTGAAGGTAGGCTGTTGTTAGGTGCTTTTGAGTCACCTCTGACTCGTAGGTACCCCATGTACAACAGAATGAACCACTGCCCAATCCTGCGCTAGCCTCACCTTCCTCAGTACACCTGAGCCCATCGCTGCAGCCACTGTGTCAGTCCATCTCATTGAGGGCCTTCCCCTTCTTCACTGACCCTCCACTTTACCAAGCATGGTATCCTATGGGGATTGGTCCCTTCTGACAATATGATCAAAGTAGGTGAGATGAAGTTTGGCCATTCTCACTTCCCGGCTGCATTCCTTCCAGGACAGATTTTTTTTTGTTGTTCTTTTTGCAGTCCATGGTACTTTCAGTATTCTTCACGAGCACCAAAACTCAAAAGCATTAACTCATCTCTGGTCTTCCCTGTTCATTGTCCAGCGCTCACATGCATATGAGGCAATTGAAAATACCATGGCTTGGGTTAGGCGCACCTTAGTTTTCAAGGAGACATCTTTGCTCTTCAGCACTTTAAAGAGGTCTTCTGCAGCAGATTTGCCCAGGGCAATACATTGTCTGATATCTTGACTACTGCTTCCATTGGTGTTGATTGTAGAACCAAGTAATATGAGATCTTTGACAACTTCAATCTTTTCTCTATTTATTGTGATGCTGCTTTTTGGTCCATTTGTTGAGGATTTTTGTTTTCTTTATGTGGAGGTGTAATCCATGCTGCAGACTATGGTCTTTAATCTTCATCAGTGAGTGCTTCAAGTCATCTTCACTTTCAGCAAGCAAAGTTGTGTCATCTGTGTATTGGCAGGCTGTTAATGAGTCTTCTCCCAATCCTGTTGCCGCTCTCTTCTTCATATAGTCCAGTTTCTCTGGTTATTTGTTCAACATGCAGATTGAATTAAGTATGGGGAAAGGATACAACCCTGACACACTCTCTTCCTCATTTTAAACCATGCAGTATCCCCTTGTTCTGTTTGAATGACAGCCTCCTGGTCTATGTACAGGTTCCTGATGAGCATAATCAAGTGTTCTGGACTTCCCATGCTTCTCAGTGTTACCCACAATTTGTTATGATCCATACAATTGAATCCTTTTGCATAGTCAAGATGAGCCGTGATCCATCTTACATCAGCAATGATATTTCTCGTTCCACGTCCTCTTCTGAATCCAACTGGAATTTCTGGAAGTTCTCTGTCAATATATTGCTGCAACTGTTTTTAGATTATCTTCAGCAAAATTTTACTTTCGTGTGATATTAATGATATTGTTTGATAATTTCCATATTCTGTGGGATCACCTTTCTTTGGAATGGGTACAAATATGGATCTCTTCCAGTCAACTGGTCAACTAGCTGTTTTCCAGATTTCTTGGCATAGATGAGTGAGTGCCTCCAGCGTGGCATCTGTTTGTTATAAAATCTCAGCGGGTATTCCGTCTGTTCCTGGAGTGTTGTTCTTTGCCAATTCCTTCAGTGCAGCTTCGACTTCTTCCTTCAGTACCATTGGTTCTTGATCATATACCCCCTCCTGAAATGGATGAATATCGACCACTTCTTTTTGGTACAGTGACTCTCTGTATTCCTTCCATCTTCTTTTGCTATTTCCTGAATCATTTGATATTTTGCCCGTAGAATCTTGCAATATTGCAACTCGAGGCTTGAGTTTTTTCTTCAGTTCTTTCAGCTTGAGAAATGCTGAGTGTGTGCTTCCCTTTTGGTTTTCTAACTCCAGGTCTTTGCACATTTCATCATAACAATTAACTTTGTCTTCTCACGCTGCTCTTTGAAATCTTCTGTTCAGCTCTTTAATCTTGTCATTTCTTCCATTTGCTTTAGCTATTTTCTGTTCAAGAGCAAGTTTCAGAGTCTCTTCTGACATACATTTTGGTCTTCCTTTCCTGTCTTTTTAATGACCTTTTGCTTTCTTCATGGATGATGTTTGTGATGTCATCCCACAATTCCTCTGGTTTTTGGTCATTGGTGTTCAGTGCATCAAATCTGTTCTTTAAATGGTCTCTAAATTCCGGAGGGATATAATCAAGGCCATATTTTGGCTCTCATGGACTTGTTTCAATTGTCTTCAGCTTCATCTTGAACTTGCATATGAGTAACTGATGGTGTGTTCCACAGTCAGCTCCTGGCCTTCTTTTGGCTGAAGATATTGAGCTTCTCCATCACCTCTTTCCACACATGTAGTCAGTCTGATTCCTGTGGACTTCATCTGGTGAAGTCCACATAGATAGCCGTCATCTATGTTGTTGAAAAAAGATAATTTGCAATGAATAAGTCATTGGTCTTACAAAATTCTATTATGCAATCTCCAGCGTCATTTCTATCACCAAGGCCATATTTTCCAACTACCGGTGATTCTTCTTTGTTTCCAACTTTTGCATTCCAATCACCAGTGATAATAAGCACATCTTGAGTGCATGTTTGCACTCAATTTCAGACTGCAGAAGTTGGTAAAAATTTTCAATTTCCTCATCTTTGACTTTCGTGGTTGGTGCGTAAATTTGAGTAATAGTCGTATTAACCAGTATTCCTTGTAGGCGTATGGATATTATTCTATCACTGACAGCATTGTACCTCAGGGTAGATCTTGAAACATTTTTTATGAAGATGAATGCCATGCCATTCCTCTTCAATTTGTCATTGCTGGCATAGTCAATCATATGGTTGTCTCATCCAAAATGACCAAACCCAGTCCATTTCAGCTCACTAATGCCTAGGATATCAATGTTTATGTGTTCTGTTTCATTTTTGAAAGCTTCCAATTTTCCTAGATTCATACTTCGTACATTTCAAATTCCAATTATTAATGGATGTTTGCAGCTGTTCCTTCTTATTTTGAGTCATGCCACACACATCAGCAAATGGTGGTCCCTAAAGCTTTACTTTTATATGCTGAGCAAATAATCCGAGAAGCTGGACTATATGAAGAAACACGTGGTATCAGGATTGGAGGAAGAATCATTAACAACCTGAGATATGCAGACGATACAACTTTGCTTGCTGAAAGTGAGGATGACTTGAGGCACTACTGATGAAGGTTGAAGAATACAGTCTGCAGTATGGATTACGTCTCAATATAAAGAAAACAAAAATCCTCACAACTGGACCAATGAGCAGCATCACAATAAATGGAGAGAAGATTGAGGTTGTCAAGGAATTCACGTTGCTTGGTTCTACAATCGATGCCAATGGAAGCAGCAGTCAGGACATTAGACAACGTGTAGCATTGGGAAAGTCAACTGCGAAGGAACTGTTTCAAGTGCTGAGGAGCAAGGATGTCTCCTTGAGGACTAAGGTGCGCCTGATACAAGCCATGATATTTCTAGTCGCCTCGTATGCATGTGAGAGCTGGACAATGAATAAGGAAGACCAAAGAAGAGTTGATGCTTTTGAGTTGTGGTGCTGGCAAAGAATGCTGAAAGTACCATGGACTGCTAAAAGAACTAACAGATCTGTCTTGGGGGAAGTGCAGCCAGAATGCTCCTTGGAAGCAAGAATGGCCAGACTTGGTCTCACCTATTTTGGTCATGTTGTCAGAAGGGACCATTCCCTGGAGAAGGATGTCATGCTTGGTAGGGTGGAGGGTCGACGAAAGAGGGGGAGGCCTTCAACGAGATGGATTGATATGGTGGCTGTGATGATGGGCTCGAGTATAGCAGGGATTGTGGGGCTGGTGCGGGATCGGGCAGTGTTTCGTTCTGCTGTGCATGGGGTTGCTATGAGTTGGAAATGACTCCACAGCACTTAACAACAACAACAACAAAGCTTTACTCCATCTGTCATTAAGGTCAGCTCTACTCTGAGGAGGCACCTCTTTCCCAGTGGTATTTTGAGTGCCTTCTGACCTGAAGAGCTCATCTTTTAGCACTATGTTGGACAGTGTTTCAGGGCTATTCATTGAGTTTTCCAGTAATATATCAAACAGTGTTTCACTGCTATTCATAAGGTTTTCACTGGCCAATCGTTTTGAGAAGTGGCTGGCCCCTTCCTTCTTCTGAGTCTGTCTTCTGTAAGCTCCACTGAAACCTGTCTACCATGGATAACACTGCTGGTTTTTGAAATACCAGTGGCATAGCCTCTAGCCTCACAGGACCACACAAGCCACCACAGTACGACAGACTGTCAAACGAGTGGTCATTCTTTATATATTCGGGATATAAAACTTTATCAGCTCTCAGGTTCCCAAATATTTTCTCCTGTTCTGTTGGTTATCTCTGCCTTTTTAAAATAAGTCCCTTGGTATACAAAAACTTTCATTTTGATGAAGTCCAATGTGCTTATGTAGTTTATGTCAATCAGAGTGGTCATTACAGCAGTGATTAGAGAGAAAACCCTTAGGAGGAAGTGAATTTCTGAGGAGGTGGGATTCATAAACATAGTCTGTCTTTCCAAGTGCATATCTTTCTCTCATGTTGCCATTTGGAGAGTCTAGAATTTATTTTATTAAGGACGGTTGAAGTTTCTTCACAGAATGATTTTTGTTAAAAATAAACTGATAATATATAGAAATCCTTTATTACTATCCTGGAGTATAAAGCAGATGCCAGTAACTGTTCTTGTTATTTCTTGTTCATTTTCAAGGAAGATGAAGGGAAACATTCAGTACAAAAAACCATCCACATTATTTAAGAAAAAGCAGTTAAAATTGTACAGTTAAAGAACGGGTAACTCTATGGAGGGTTTGACTGGTTTTATCATGGTTTCGTGTTCCCATCTTGGTGGGGAATCATCCCTGAACCTTTATCTCTGTTGAAGAAAGATCGATCCTTTCCTATTAACTTATTTTTTCTCTTTTTCCTTGTAATTCTCTTAATGACTTCTGTTAAAATTGTGCATATTTTTTGACCTAGCACCCTCATTTACAGGCCCAGGACTTCTGCAGGAGAATTTTTAAAAATCACTAATCCACCAAGCACCATGTTGCCTTCTTACACGAAGATCACCAAACCAAAACCCACTGCCATCGAGTTGATTCTAACTCATAGCAACCCTGTAGGACAGAGTAGAACTGCTTGTAGGGTTTCCAAGATTGTAAATGTTTACATAAATAGACTGCTTCATCTTTCTCCTGTGGAGTGGCTGATGTGTTCAAACCATTGACCTTTTGGTTAGTAGTGAAATTCTTTAACCACTGTGCCACCAGAGCTCTTACTAAGGGAAGATAGATAAGACTTTATCTTTGTCCTTGAGGGCTAACAGTCTGGAGAGAAAGATGAGTTATATCATAAGGCAATAATGATCGAGATCATTTGTGCATTCTGTGTCCAAGTCTTTCCCATATACTTGTTTTACTTTGTAAGTATTGCTGTAGCAGATAGCAAAAGTTGGGTGGCTTTAAAGAACAGAAATTTATTTTCTCTCAGTTCAGAAGGTTCGAAGTGCAAATTCAGGCACTGGCCTCAGAGGAAGATTTTCTATGTCAGCTCTGGGGAAAGATCTTTGTCTGTATTAGGTTTTATAGCCCCCTGTTCCTCAATTCCTTGGTGATTTTCACATGGCATCTGGCTCACCCCCACAGCCCCTTTATATGCTAGCCCCTGTGTCTATCTGTCTTTTCTTTTTTACTTTAACTGAGACTCTACACAGATATACACTCATTAACTTAACAAAGAAACCTCTATTCTGTCAGTATAGGTGTTAGGATTCCAACTCATGTTTTGGAAACTCAGTTCAATCCATAACATTTGTTAACATTTCAGGCTTCTCCAGAAAAACCAAACCAAACCAAACCAAACAAAACTCACTGTCATTGAGTTGATTCCAACTCATAGGGGGACCCCTTCTTGGGTTTCTGAGGTGATTGTCATCCTTCCGAGGAGTGGCTGGTGGGTTTGAACCACCAGCCTTCTGGTTAGCAGTCAGATGCCTTAGGCACTGCACCACCAGAGCTCCTTCAGCCTTCTCCGGCCTGGCTCACTTATTAGCACTCCAAAGAAACTATTCTTATGATGAAGGTCATCAGCAATTTTGGGTTGTCAAATCAAATTGTTGTTGTTGTTGTTTGCCATCGAGTCGGCCCTGACTCATAACAACCCCTCCTTGGGTTTCCAAGGCAGTATCACTATGGAAGTAGGATTGCCCAACCTTCCTTCCAGACTATTTAATTTCAGTAGCATTGGACAATGTTGACCCCTTCTGTTTGGAATTACCTTCTCTCAGATGCTACAGTACTTGTCTCTACTTATTTTCCTTCTACCTCTTAGGTAATTTCTCCTCATTCTCCTAGGCCTATTCCTTTTTTCACCTTTTTTTTTATTTGGAGGAGTTCCTCAGGGGTTAGTTCCAGACATCCAGTTCTCCTTTTTTTGTAATTTCTCCCTCCCTGATCTTAACCATTCTGTGAATTTAAATGCTATTTTGAGGTTGTTGTTGTTGTTGTTATGTGCCGTCTGCCATCGAGTCGGACTCGACTCACAGTGACACCCCTCCTTGGGTTTCTGAGGCAGTTTCACTACGGAAGTAGATTGCCCCATCTTCCTTCCGAGGAGTGGCTGGTGGGTTTGAACCGTCATCCTTCTGGTTAGCAGTCCAGTGTCTTAGCCACTATGCTAAGACATAGTGGCTAAATAGAGCTCCTATTTTCATGTTAGTGCTTCCAAATTTAGTGTCTTTAGTTCTCTTCCAAATTTGAGCATTGTAGCATAGTGGCTAAGACACTTGCCTGCTAACCAGACGGCTGGCGGTTCAAACCCACCAGCCACTCCTCGGAAGGAAGGTTGGGCAATCCTACTTCCGTAGTGATACTGCCTCGGAAACCCAAGGAGGGGTCGCTATGAGTCAGGGCCGACTCGAAGGCACATAACAACAACAACAACAACAACATTTAACAAATATGAGATTGATTTTTTTCTCTAGTCTCTCTCTGGTGAAGAATACTGGTCTTTGGAGAGTTAGTGCTTTACTGTATTGGCTGTGACTGTGGTAAGCAAGACATGAGATTGATCATAATGAGACCTGTGAATTTTATGTGTTCTTTTTTTGTTTGTTTATATCATACATGTCAATTGTGTATGTGATTGTGTATCTTAACTGTAGTTTAGGAATTCATTAACTGATGTTTCCATCTCTAAATCTTTTTAAATTTTGGCTTAGAAATTATTTTACATTTAGCATTGGTAAAAAAAATTATTATATGAAATTATAAACTTAGATCTCTACTTGTTTAATTTATGATTAATTGTATTAGCTGACACTTTTTGTTAAATTAAAATAACAGAAGAACATTTTAAGATTTACTTTCAATTAATTTTAATCCCATTTTTATATGAAGGGAAGAGATCCATATTTGTACCCATTTCAAAGAAAGGTGATCCCACAGAATGTGGCAATTATAAACAATATAATTAATATCACATGCAGGTAAAATCTTACTGAAGATAATTCAAAAATGGTTTCAGCAGTTTCAGAAAAGGACATGGAATGAGGGATATCATTGCTGATGTCAGATGGATCTTGACTCAAACCAAAGAATACCAGAAAGATGTTTACTTGTGTTTTATTGACTGTGCAAAAGCATTCGATTGTGTGGATCCTAACAAATTATGGATAACATTGAGAAGAATAGAAATTCCAGAACACTTAATTGTGCTCATCAGGAATTTGTACATAGACCAGGGGGCTGTTGTTTGAACAGAACTAGGGGACACTTCATGGTTTAAAATGAGGAAGAGGGTGCGCCAGGGTTGTATCCTTTCACCATACTTACTCAGTTTGAATGCTGAACAAATAATCCAAGAAGGTGGACTATATGAAGAAGAATGTGGCAGCAGGTTTGGAGGAAGACTCATTAACAACCTGCAATACACAGATGACACAACTTTGATTGCTGAAGGTGAGGATGACTTGAAGCAATTAACTGATGAAGATTAAAGAGTATAATCTGCAGTATGGATTACACCTCAACACAAAGAAAACAAAAATCCTCACAACTGGACCAATAAGCAGCATCATGATAAATGGAGAAAAGATTGAAGTTGTCAAAGACTTCATATTACTTCGTTCTACAATCAATACCAGTGGAAGCAGCAGTCAGTATTTCAGACTATGTACAGCATTGGGCAAATCTGCTGCAAAGGACCTCTTTCAGCTGCTGAAGAGCAAGGGTGTTTCCTTGAAGACTGAGTTGTGCTTGATGCAAGCCTTGGTATTTTCAGTCGCCTCATATGCATCTGAGAGCTGGCAATGAAAAAGGAAGACCGAAGAATAGTCAATACTTTTGAGTTGTGGTGCTGGCGAAGAATGCTGAAAGTACCATGGACTGCTAAAAGAACTAACAAATCTGGCCTGGAAGAGGTGCAGCCAGAATGCTCCTTGGAAGTGAGAATGGCCAGATTTTGTCTCACTTCCTTTGGTCATGTTGTCAGAAGGGACCATTCCCTGAAGAAGAACGTCATGCTTGTTAAAGTTGAGCGTCAGTGAAGAAAGGGAAGGCCTTCAATGAGAGACATTGGCATAGTGGCTGCAGTGATGGACTCAGGTATAGCAAAGATCGTGGGGCTGGTGCAGGATCGAGCTGTTCTGTTCTGCTGTACATGAGGTCGCTATGAGTCAGACGACTCCACGGCATCTAACAACAGCGACAATTTTAATCTTTAGTTTTAGTAAACTAACTGTTTCTGTGGTTAAATTGATTTATATGTATTAATAGACAAAATGAATTGTGGGAAGGAATAACTAGAAAACTAGCTATTTAGTTTATAATATGTTACAAGAGCCAAGTGCTATGTGAGGGGCTTTTGACATGCTACTGCTGACCCTTTTAAAAAAAATTTGAAAAAATGAAAATTAGTTGGTGAATAGTTTGATTAGTTGAGAGTCACCAGTAGTCTGCAGTGGAGCTCTAGTCCCTTAAAAAAAGAAAGAAAATATAAGCTTCTCTGAAGTATGTATAGAAGTTAATTAATTTGTAAATTATTCTCCTCTGTGGCCTAGATGCTGCTTTTTGGCATCATTCCCTCAATAATCAGGGAAGAATTTTACCTTGTATTTTCAGTACATATTATTTATACTATTAAGACTTTTGCAACTCAAATTGTGACTTTAATATTATAATATTTTATTAAAGATAATATGAAAGCTATATTTCAGGACACTTTTGCATTTTTGTATGATATACATATATATAACAAATTAGAATATTCTATTGAATAATCTGAAATAGTTCTCATCATGTTTAAGTCTTAAAAATATAGCATTCCTCTTGAGATTATAGATAAAATTTGAAACATACTGAGTTAAAGGTGTGTTTCATGTTTTACTTTCTGAGTTTTTTTGTGTGTGTGTTTTTAAGCAGAAAAAAAAAAGTAAAGTAAATTCTTATACTAATCATACATCATAGGTGTATGCTTACGCCTGTATATTCAGATGTGCTTGACTGGAACTGTTGAAAATCTCAAGTAATTTTAGCAGTACTTCTTCTTGGAGCCTTTTCTTCCTTTCCTCATGTGTCCCTTTCACTTTTGCCGAGCTGACTGTGACTGGATTGATGTTGAAACATGAAGCATAAGCCTGACGATTGTGGTGCTCCCCCTTTGGTTAGGAATTCTTCTCCATATGCATGTGTCTCTTTTTTATTGAAAATTGAGTGAGTTGTTCAAATTGGCCAATACATTTTCATTCGTGTATCATCTCCATTAATTGGTAATGGCTTTTTTTGATTGGTGACAACTTTTAGAAAATTGTGAGGCCACATTGAGAGGCTCAGCAAAAAAGAATGCCATAATCCATTAACAGTATCTGCCAGGAGTATAGGTTGTAGGGAGTGACAAAATGAGTGTTGTTTTGCTGTCCTTATCACCATGCTAAAAACCTGAAGAAGGCAGTTTTCAGGTTGAACACATTCCTGCAGCCTTCTTTTTCACATCAAGTTGGTAAAATGAGAGCACTATTGAAACACTGAATTTCTAAAACACTCTCTTAAGTAAAAGCATACGTGGACTGTGGGGTAGGGCAGGCCTGAAGCTTCTATTTTTCAGCATTTTATTGAGTTTCCTGTCATAGCCAGCAGCATTTAAGAAGGTCATATTTGGCAGGATCGTGATTACAATGCCAACTATGTACCAGGTGCTTTATGTAATTATTTCATTTAATACTTCCAAGATGCTGCAAGGAGGATATTATTATCCCCATTTTATAGTTGAATGCTCAGTAACATTCCCTAGGCCGCATACCAGCTACTGCTACTACTAATTATAAAGTAACAGCAGCAGCAGCATTTCTATGGGAAACCTATTCTGTCAGATGCGTCTAAATCCTCGTTTTGTTCAACTGTTCCATACTGTTTTGTAACAGTGACCTACACTTTATGGAGAGGATTTCATCTTTTTAGCCGGTGCAGTGGTGGTAATAGGATTATAAAATGAGACGCATCTCACTCTATCTTTACTAGCAAGTTTCCTATCTTTCCTTCTGTCTCTTTGCCAAGAGCAGGGCTACCTCCTTTTATTCTCCTTCTTTTAAAACCCATTCCTAGAGGGCCTTTATGAAAACCAAGATTGGTAGAAGAGTAGTGGGATGCTTAGTTTTTAATTTTTGTTCTTTGGGCTGCTTATTTTTTATAGAGCGTTTATTATTTTTCTTTATAGCATATAAAGCATTTTTGTTATTCTGTGTTTATAAGTATTTTGTTAATTCCACTTGTTTAAAATGTTATTCTAAGATACCATATTATACTGTGGATTTCTAAAAATTTCTGTCTCCTATCCATTTATTTTTTTAAAATAATGAGGCAGCTTTGCCTCATGCTATCTTAGCATATTAATGAGTATGTGAATAGTGTAGATGAAGCAGTCATTGTTTAGTATCATCACTTCTACAAACAGTAGTACTTTTACCTTGTGATTGTTGCAAAGTGAGAGGTCCTTGAGCAAATTAGTTGTTGGTATAGCATTATAATGGGATTAAGTTGCTGTGCTGTGCTATTATGTGCCGTGGAGTTGGACCGACTCATAGCGACCCCTCCCCGGGTTTCCGAGGCAGTATCACTACGGAAGTCGATTGCCCCATCTTCCTTCCGAGGAGTGGCTGGTGGGTTTGAACCACCAGTCTTCTGGTTAGCAGTCAGGTGCCCTTTGGCATTACGCTATGGGCTTAAATAGGCCACCATAATGCAGACATTTACCCCCATAGTGCTAGAATGAATTGATGACGCCTAAGGGAGCTCTGGTAGCATAGTGGCTAAGGCACTTGACTGCTAACCAGACGGCTGGCGGTTCAAACCCACTAGCCACTCCTCGGAAGGAAGGTTGGGCAATCCTACTTCCGTAGTGATACTGCCTCGGAAACCCAAGGAGGGGTCGCTATGAGTCAG
>NW_006921768.1:3756758-3765020 GCF_000298275.1 Orycteropus afer afer
GGTTCAAACCCACCAGCCACTCCTCGGAAGGAAGATGGGGCGATCTACTTCCGTAGTGATACTGCCTCAGAAACCCAAGGAAGGCTCGCTATGAGTTAGGTCCGACTTGATGGCAAATAACAACAGCAACAAGGGAGCTCTGGTGGCATAGTGGCTAAGGCATTTGACTGCTAACCAGAAGGCTGGCGGTTCAAATCCAGCAGCCACTCCTCGGAAGGAAGACTGGCAATCCACTTCCATAGAGATACTGCCTCAGATACCCACTGAGGGGTTTCTGTGAGTCAGAATCGACTCAATGGCAGCGAGGTGTTTTTTTTTTTTTCTTCCCCCCATTACATGAAAGTTTATTGCACACTCACTGACTGCCGCATGAGTAAACTTTATTCTTTTTACTTAGTGTGATAACTTTGCATACAGATTAGATTCCCTTTTGCTTTCCATGAGTCATCTCTCACTAGTACTCTAGCTACATTTCATTGAATTTGATAATTTCAAGACTGATCAGTTCCTAGTGCAAATCAGAATACAGATTTTGCTATTTCTCTCCCTTTTAGACTTCTTAGGTGTTTCCACTACCCTACAAAAAAATGATACTTTGTAAATTGAATCAACATTAAACTTGTCCTACTACTGGGAGCTCTGTTGGCATAGTGCCTAAGGCATTTGGCTGCTAACCAGAAGGCTGGTGGTTTAAATGCACCAGCCACTCCTCAGAAGGAAGATGGGCAGTCTACTTCTGTAGAGATATCGCATCGGGAACCCAAGGAAGGGTCACTATGAGTCGAAGCGACTTTTCCTACTGTTCTTGTTCTTGGTATGTGCCATCAAGTCCGCCCTGACTCATAGCGACCCCTCCTTGGGTTTCCGGGGCAGTAACACTACGTAAGTAGATTGCCCAGCCTTCCTTCAGAGGAGTGGCTGGTGGGTTTGAACCGCCAGCCTTCTGGTTAGCAGTCAAATGCCTTAGGCACTACACCACCAGAACTCCTTTTTTTCCAACTACTAGGTTTTATTTATTGTTCTAAAGAGTGAAAAATAAAAGTCCAAAGTGTAAATTATTACTGACTGGTGCTACTGGGGGGGGTGGGATTTACTGACTCAGATGTAAAAACATTCCTTGACATTGATTAAATCTCGTAGTGTTTAATGGTCAGCCCCCAAAATTCCTGCTACCACTACTAGTAGTAATCAGCCAACTGTCTTGAGCCCATAAAACATGGTAAACATTAATACACATGAAATACCAAAGGAACATATTTTTCTCTTCTAAACATATTGCTCTGATACAGTGGAAGTGATTCTTGTGTAGATCAGATTAAATGCTGTAGGAGCCCTCTAGTTAAGCCTTTTGCATTCAAAGATATGAACCTGGAAGAAACTTGGGGAGAAGTTGTCCTCATTATTCAAAGTGTCCAGTTCTTCCTTTTCTTGTCCACTCTTTCTCTTGCAATTTTTTTTTTGTTGTTGTTGTTGTTAATTTATTGGGATTTGGGTGAAAGGTTAGAGATCAAATTCCTTTTCCATTCAAAAGTTCATATACATTTTGTTTCATTGCATTGGTTGTAATCCCTCAATGCAACAGCTCTAGTCCTTCTTCCTCCTTGTAGTTGCTTTTTCTGTGGTCTTCTTTCCTGTGCATTGATACCTTCTGAGCTTATCTCCCTGTGCAGATGCTTCTGTTCTCTCAGGGTTGTTCTAAGGAGCATATCTATCTGGTGTAATTGTTCACCTTGTAGGCCAATTATCACCCTGTAAGGCTATCTGTTGTTTGGCTGCAAGCCACAAGGGTGACTAGGGCTCACTAGTCTTTATCAGACCAGTAACCCTGGTTTTTATGATTTTTTTTTTCTCACATTTTTCTCCCATTCTACCCAGGATCTCCAATTCTGATCCCTTTCCAAGTGGTTGGTGGTGATAGCCAGGCACTATCTAGTTCTTCTGGTGTCAGGGTCATGCATGCTGAGGTTCACATGTTCCACTAGTTCCTTGGAGTAATTGTTTCCATGTGTCTCTGATTTTCTTCCCTCTTCTTTGCTCTGAATGAAGTGAGGGCAATTATTTTGCATCCTACTTTGGTGAGTAGCAACTGGGGTCTTAAAAGCTTGCAAGCAGCCATCTAAGATGTAGCTGTTGGTCTCTGCTTGGGAGAACAGAAGCATTTGCACAGGGAAATAGCTAGAAAGGCAGGAATGCATAGGAAAGAAGGACACAGAGAAAAGGTAACCACAAGGAAGAAGTAGGACTAGAGCTGTTACTATTAGGAGTTCTGGTAGCAAAGTGCCTAAGCATTTGACTGCTAACCAGAAGGCTAGCCATTCAAACCCACCAGCCATTCCTTGGAAGGAAGATTGGACAACCTACTTCCATAGCGATACAGCTTCAGAAACCCAAGGAGGGGTTGCTATGAGTCGAATCTGACTTGACGGTAGTGAGTTTGGTTTGGTTTTTCTTTGCTCTGAATGAGAAGAGACCAATAGTTGCGTCTTAGATGGCTGCTTGCAAGCTTTTAAGACCCCAGGTGCTACTCACCAAAAACCAAAAACCAAACCCACAGTCAGATCCGATTCATAGCAACCCCTCCTTGGGTTTCTGAGGCTGTATCATCATTACGAAAGTAGATTACCCAACCTTCCTTCTGAGGAGTGGCTGGTGGGTTTGAACTGCCAGCCTTTTGGTTAGCAGTCAAATACCTTAGGCACTAGAAGGATGTAAAACAATGTTTTCATGCGATATGTTATAGCAATTGAGCTGGATGTCCCCTCATGACCGTGGTACCAAGGCTGCAGACCTAGCAACTCACTTCAAGGTTTTTGGCTGGTACTGAGTTACCATAACTTTGCCCCCTGTTCTCTCTGTCATATATATGGACATTGTTATAGCATATGTAAATATGTATGTAGAGACATTGTCTGCCAGATTTGCATATGGTCATGGATATATTACCTTTGCTTACTCATACTTGCTCATTTAGCCTGTATACCTATGTATTCACCTGTAGATTAATGTTTGTTATTACTAATAATGAAGCATTGTGCATGTAAAAGTATTTACCTTTGTTGTCTGTACATCTTATACATCCTTCCGTATCTTCCTTTTCCTTAGTGTTATTGTGCTGGTCACTCGATTTTAGTATGTTGCTTTTCCCTTCACCCAAATCGATACTTGTCTCTTATCTGTCTAGAAATTTCCCTCCCCTCCCCAGTGACCAACAAAGAAAGTTTCCTTCCATGTATAAACCTTTCCTTGACTTTTTACAATAGTGGACTTACAAAATACTTGTCCTTCTGTCACTGACTTATTTCACTCAACATAATGTCTTCCAAGTACATCCATGTTGTGAGGAGTTTCGCGGATTCTTCATTATTCTTTAATGTTCCATAGTGTTCCATTGTGTATATGTACCACAATTTTGTTATCCATCCATCCATTGATGGGCATTTAAGTTGTTTTCATCTCTTCACTATTCTGAATAGTGCTGCGAGGAACATAGGTATGCATATATCTATTTGTGTCCTGGCTGTCACTTACTTTTTCTTTTTTTTTTAAATTTTTATTGTGATTTGGGTGAAAGTTTATAGAGCAAATTCATGTTCCGTATGGTAGTTCATACACATTTTGTTTCATGACATTAAATGTAGTTCCCCGCAATGTAACAGCTCTCTTGGCTCTCCCTCTTTGTAGTTACCTCTTCCCTGTGTCTTCCTTTCCTGTGCATTCCTGCCCCTTGAGCTATCTCCCTGTGCAAATACTGCCTTTCTGTTTTCCCGTGATTGGTCATTCTAAGGATTGTATCTGCCTGATGCCAATGTTTACCCTATATGCCTATCTATTTGGCTGGAAGCCACCTACAGGAGTGAGTTCAGTTCTAGACCTAAAGGGTAACGGGGTGGAGTGGGGTGGGGGGAATGTCGAGAGTCTCTCCAGGCTCTAACAGACTAATAAACGTGATCTTTTTTTTTTGATGTTGAGTTTTATTCCACATTATTCTCCCACTCTATCCAAGATCGCTTGCACTGACCCCGATCCCTTTCTGAGTGGGTTGACAGTGGTAGCCAGGCACCATCTAGTTCTGGTCTCATGATCATATAGGCTGAGATTTGCATGGTCCACTAATCTCCTGGACTAATTGTTTCCATGTGTCTTTGATTTTCTTAATTCTTCTTTGCTCTAGAGGAGGAAGAACGACCCATTGTTGCATCCAGACAAGGTTTTAAGACTCCTGTTGCTACTCGCCAAAGTAGGATGTAGAACGATATTTTTATGTAGTATCTGCTGTCGCTTCTTTAGAATATATACCCAGTTGGAGGGATTACTGGATCAAATGGTATTTCTATTTCCAGTTTTTTAATGGAAGCACCATGCCATTCCCACAGTGATACCATTTTACAGTCCCACCAGGAGTGTACGAGAATCTCGATCTCCCCATAACTTTGCCAGTGTTTATTGTTTTCTGTCTTGTTAAATTTTGCTATTATTGCTGGGGTGAAATGATATTTCATTGTTGTTTTGATGTACATCTTTCTCATGACTAATGATCCCAAGCATTTCTTCGTATGCTTGTTGGTCACCTGAATATCTTTCTTGGGGAAGTGTCTGTTCATATAGTCTGCTCATTTTTTAATTGGATTGCATGTATTTTTGATGTTGAGCTGTTGAAGTTTTCTATAAATTTTAAAGATAAAGCCCTTGTCGGATATGTCATTGCTAAATATTTTTCCCTATTTGTAGGTTCTTTTTATTTTTTTTGAAGAAATATTTTGATACACATAGGAATTTAATTTTCAGAAGGTCCCAGGCATCTAGTTTATCTTCTGCTATTTGTACATTTTTAGTTATGTTTGATAGTCTGTTTATGTCGTATAGTAGGGGCCCTAAGTTTGCCTCTTATTTATTTATTTTTTTTATGAGCTTTATGCTTTTAGGTTTTACATTTAAGTCTTTGATCTACCTTGAGTTAGTTTTTGTATGAGGTATGGATCTTGTTTCATTTTTCTACAGATAAATATCCAGTTTTGCCAGCACCATTTGTTAAAGAAGGTGTCTTTCTCCCCATTTAATGGGTTTCGGCCCTTTCTCAAAGGTCTAAATGTGGAGGGTCTATGGGTTCTCAGCTCTGTTCCACTGCTCTGTGTGTCTGTTGTTATGCCAATACCAGGCTATTTTGACTACTGTGCCTATACAGAGTGTGAGACCTCCTACTTTTTTCTTCTACCTCAGTAGTGCTTTGCTTATTCACGGTCTCTTTGCTTTCCATATGAAATTAGTGATTGACTTTCTTTTCCATGTCTTTAAAGAATGCTGATGGAATCTGTATTGGGATTGCATTGACTGTATAGATTGCTTTGGGGTAGAATTGACACTTTCACAATGTTCAGTCTTCCTGTCCATGAGCATGATGTGTTCTTCCATTTTTGTAGATCTCTTATAGTTTTTTGTAGTAGTGTTTTGTGGTTTTCTTCGTACAGGTCTTTTGTGTCCCTGGTAAGATTTATTCCCAGATATTTTATCCTGTTGGTAACTGTTGTAAATGGTATTATTTTCCTTATTTCCTTTTCATAGATCTCTTTGTTGGTGTAGAGGAATCCAGCTGATTTTTGTTTGTTGATCTTGTACCTGCCACTATGCTGAATATTTCAGTTCGTTCTAGTAGTTTTCTTGCTGAGTCTCTGGAATTTTCAATATATAGGATCATATCATCAGCAAACCGGGATAGTTTTACTTCTTCTTACCAATTTGTATACCTTTTATTTCCCTTTCTTGCCTTATTGCCTTGGCTAGGACTTCCAGTACTTTGTTGAGTAGAAGTGATGATAGGGGACATCCTTGTCTGGTTTTTGTTCACAGGGGATAATACTTTCAGTCTCTATCCATTGAGAATGTTGGCTGTTGATTTTACGTGTGTACCTTTATTATGTTGAGGAATTTCCCTTCTATTCCTATTTTTCTGAGAGTTTTATCAGGAATGGGTGTTGGATTTTACAAATACTTTCTCTGCATGGATTGATATGATGATGTGGTTCTTTTCCTTTATTTTTACTTATGTGATGGATTATGTTGGTTCTTTTTCTGGTGTTAAACCATCATTGCATACCTGGTATGAATCCCACTGGGTCGTGGCGTACTGTTTTTTTGATAAGTTGTTGGAGTTTCTTGGCTAGGACTTTGTTGAAGATTTTTGCATGTATATTAATTAGGGATATTTGTTTGTAGTTTTCCTTTGTAGTGGTGTCTTTGCCTGGTTTTGGTATCAGGATTAGGCTTGCTTCATAAAGTGAATTTTGAAGTATTCCATCCTTTCTTATATTCTGGTATAATTTGAGTAGGATTGGTGTCAGCTCTTCTCTACACATTTGGTAGAACTCTCCAGTGAAACTGTCTGGGTCAGGATTTTTTGTTGTTGTTGGTAGTTTTTTTATGACCTGTTCAAGTTCCACTTTTGTTATGGGTCTGTTCAAAATTTCTGCCTTAGTCTGTGTTAGTTTAGGTAAGTAGTGAGTTTCTAGAAATATTTCCATTTCTTCTGGATTTCCAAATTTTTTGAAATAAGTTCTTCATAGTGGCCTTATATGTACTTCACATTATCTTATACAAATAGAAGTAATCCCGCAAATCTGCCTCTTGATTTACCATGCAATTTAATTGAGAGATTTTATTAACAATTATTAATTGTGTGCTGGCTCAACTAATAGCCAAAAGGTTGGTCAGTTTGGACCCATCCAGAGGTGTCTTGAAAGATAAGTTGGCGATCTGCTTCAGAATGGTCACAGCCTTGAAAATCCTATAGTGCAGTTCTTCTCAGCACACTTGGGGCCATCATGCCGTGGAGTTGACTCCACAGCAAACAACAACAACATTACTTATACATTGGTGGTAATTAATGACTGTTACTTATGTATCAATGGTAAAAATCACATCTACTCTGAGAAGTCCAACAGAATTCTGCACAGTTTATTCATGCTTGCTTGTTTGTTTATATTGCAGATTACTCTTGGATTTGGCTACAGATTTATAAATCTTCTGCACTGTGTACAGACACAGGTGAGTTAAATTAAAGCCTTTCTACTGGGGTATTTGGATTTCTAAGTAAAATCAAGTTATTAAAAATTATTCTATTTATTGGTTAGCAATCTTATTTCTAAATAGAAGGTAGAATGTCCCTTTCTGTTCATCAGTGGTCATGTGTGAATTTGGGAACGACGCACAGGCAAGAAAAAGGTTTCACAGTATTTTAAATACATGCATAGATTGGATGAGTCCCATTATAATTATGATAACTCAGATTATAGCCTGGACAAATGATTACATTGACTTTTATATGTAAAATATTTGAATGGTAAGTATAATTTCCATGTCCTACCAAATCAGAGTAAAAATGTCAAAAAGAAAAAGTTACTATATGTTTTGGAGGCAAATCTTACAGGGGTTGTTGTCTTAAAATGTAATAAGCACACCTTTCTTGTCTACCCAATCTGAAATGGCTTGGGTCATTCCTTATCACATATCCTTGATTTATTTTTATCATAATATTTAGTACTACATGGTGTGTGTGTGTGTGTGTGTGTGTGTATTTATCAATCATTTCCTGTACTAGAGTAGAACCTCCCTATCACTGAGATTATGCCTGTGTTCTTTAAAATAGCATTCTTAGCTAGGATAGTACTTGATGTATGGGAAATACCAAGGCAATATCACTACAGAAGTAGGTTGCCCAATCTTTTGTCTGAGGAGTGGCTGTTTGAACCTCCAGCCTTGTGCTTAACAGTCAAATGCCTTAGGCACTACTCCCCTAGAGCTCCTAAATAAATTATTAGGTAATAAATATTAATAATATATTTACATTAATAGTCATGGAACTCTGCTTCTCTAAGTTAAAACTAGAAATAGTTCCTCATATTTATTTTTGGATATGAAATTAATTCATGTTGTGTACTTAAAAATATATAGCTCTTTAATGTTATAAGAAACTAACTGTGTTAGATATTTTATATATTCAAGTATGCTTAATGAGAGTAGAATTCAGAGGATAACTTTTCTTTTTCCCCATTTATTTTGTTACTATGCAGAAGGTTCTTATAATCAAGTAAAGGAGAAACCTGAAGCAGGTGTGGCAGCTTTCCACCTTCTTACCAGATATTGGGTGTTATTTATTTTTTTTTTTTACTATTTTTTTTTTTTTATTAGGATTTGGGTGAAGATTTACAGAGTAAATTCACTTTTCATACAGCAGTTCACATATACTTTGTCTCATGTCATTGACCAAAA
>NW_006921768.1:3772000-3779134 GCF_000298275.1 Orycteropus afer afer
TTGGTATTTTCACGCAAATTCTTCTGCTAGCTGGGGTTTAGTCCAAATCTGCATCCTTTCCTTCAAGGCTCAGGGGACCAAGATTATCTTCTGTGTCTGTATTTATTGGTTTCCCTTTTCTTTGTTGAAGAGGGTCTGTGCAATCCTTCTGCCTAGTCCGCCATCTTGCCCCGCCTCTTGGGTGTTATTTTTTTAGAGAATAAAGTAGATTCAACAGTTGTCTAGTTTTAGTCTCTGTAAACCCAAGTAAGTTAAAATTTTCCTATTAACTGTCATCAAATATAAAATGTAAGTTTCTTAGTTAACTTTCTATATGTGTATCTAGATTGGGGAAGTTTTTTGGCTATTTCCCTGCTTTATATATTGATATTTGAACTCATTACCAAAGCTTGTAGGCATAAGTGTTAAAGACCGATGATCCATTTTCCTCTGCCCATGGGATTCTTCAGGTGTTCCAGAATATAGGTGCTTGTTTTTGTTTTTGTGTTCTGTTTGTTTTCTAGTCTGTCTTACCTTCTCCATAGAGTTTCCTTCTTTTCTGTAACCATAGTATTTCCTTTACAGAAAGAGCTAAGTCTGACCATTACTTTATTCTTTAAAGTAAAATTTTGGCATTACACAACCATTTTGTATCTATAAATGTGACTTGCAGAAATTTCAATGATAATACTAATAACCAAAAACAAACTCACTGCCATCAAGTTGATTCTGACTCATAGCGACCGCCATTGGGTTTCTGAGGTTGTAAATCTTTACAGAAGTGGATTGCCTCATTTTCTTTCTCCGGAGTAGCTGTTGGGTTTGAACCATTAGCTTCTTCTGGTTAGCAGCCAAATGCCTTATCCACTACTCCACCAGAGTTTCTTAAACAACACCTATTATTCATCACTGTCTTGTGCCAGGCATCATGTAAGTGCTTTTCAGTTATCTTCAAAACAACAGATAAGGAAATTGAAGTTCAGAGAGGTTAAGTGACTTTTCCAAGGTCTTATGAATTCATTGGCAGTTGCCACTCAAAAGACCTTGATCTTAACTGAGTTTCATTTGCTGATTAAATATTCCTGAATACAAGCCTACTTAGGGCAATAAAACCAGAGAAGCTCAAACCCATCAAGTTGATCCTGACTCATAACTAACTACTCTATAAGACAGAGTAGAACTGCCCCATAGGTTTCAGGCTGTAATCCTTATGGAAGCAGACTTCCCCATATATATCCCGCAGAGTGACTGGTGACTTCAAACCACCAACCTTGCAGTTAGCAGCTGAGCGTTTAACTGCTGCATTACCAGAGCTCCTGTTTATGACAATTGTTGTTGTTGTTATGTGCCGTTGAGTCGGACCCGACTCATAGCAACCCCTCCTTCGGACCCGACTCATAGCAACCCCTCCTTGGGTTGCCGAGGCAGAATCACTATGGCAGTAGATTGCCCAACCTTCCTTCCAAGGAGTGGCTGGTGGGTTTGAACTGCCAGCCTGTTTACGACAACAGAGTACCTCAAATCATGTTCATATTTGAGGACTTTGAAATTAATTTAAAAGTCATTGTTGTTGTTGTTATGTGCCATTGAGTCAGACCCGACCCATAGCGACCCCTCCTTGGGTTTCCAGGGCTGTATCACTACGGAAGTAGATTGCCCCATCTTCCTTCCGGGAAGTGGCTGGTGGGTTTAAACCGCCAGCCTTCTGGTTAGCAGTCAAGTGCCTTAGCCGCTATGCTACCAGAGCTCCCTTAAAAGTCATTTGAGATCTTTTAACTTCTATTTCAAAGTGAAACAATGACTCACTTGAAATTCAGTAGCTACCTAGACTATTTAAAGTTCTACTCTGGGACTTACTTTTTGGAAAAGTGGCACATTTGGTTAAGATTATGCTATGCTCTGGTAGCATAGTGCGTAAGGCACTTGACTGCTAACCGGAAGGCTGGTAGTTCAAACCCACCAGCCACTCCTCGGAAGGAAGATGAGGCAATCTACTTCCATAGTGATACTGCCTCGGAAACCCAAGGAGGGGTCGCTATGAGTCGGGTCTGACTTGACTCGACAGCACATAACAACAACAGCAACATGCTATGAATCAGCATTCTTTCTCCCTTGCAGTATAAGAAACATTAGCTCTGTGATTTGGTGTTGGATGAATTAGGTTTTCTACAAAGAACAGGTTCTGTGAAATAAAGTGACTGTCAAATTACTTAGGATGCTTTCTTGGAAGGTGTAATAATTTATGTTTTTTGGGGAAGTTTTTCCAATTATTTAATAAATAAAGTGGTGCAGACTTGAGGTAGAGCAAAGTTGGTTCAAATAGAACTATAGCTTCTATTATTTAGTTTATTTTCAGTACTGAGTATAGAAAAATTTCAAAAAATATTTTGGGTTTTAAATGCATATTATGGAGGAAATATTCTTGAAGGCCATTTGACTGAACATGCCTTAAAATTTTGATTTGAAAACATGCTTAATTATACTTTCTTACACTTTCTAAAAGGCTTGTGTCTGTGAGTGGAAATTCAAATCTCAGATTTGAATATATGGAAAAGGAAATTCTGCAATTAAAAAAAGACTAAATTTATTTAACAGATTTAACTATGCTTTTTAATCTATAGCTAAGTGAGTATTTCCATTCCAGCCTCAGATTTTAAGTACATTTAAAGTTAGCCAATAAAATTTACTTGGAATTGATAGTCAAAACAGAAGCAAGAGTTAGATAAATCTGCTTGACAATATAGACTTGAAACGTGATTTTTCCCTTCACTGTGAAAAGCTAAACTCACTGTGGATTTATATATACTTTAGGCTTATTTATAATTTCATTTTCTTTTATTGGAACATTTGGGATAAGCAGATAGGGTAGGGGTAGATAAAGAATTGTTCCCACACACTAGGTAGAGCCAAACTTTCGATATTAACATGTGGAGAGAGCAAGCTTTCCACATTAGAATAAAGTGTAATATACTTTACAGGATACTAGTACATTTTCTTGTTATATGTTGTAGTTGTTGTATGCAAATGAGTCAGTTTAAACTCATAGCTGACCTTATAAACCCTGGGGGGAGAAAACCCACTGGCACTGTGGTTAAAGCATTGAGATGCTAACTGAAGGGTCAGTGGTTCAAACCCGCTGGTTGCGGTGCAGGGGAAGGGTGACACAATTTGCTTCCATAAAGATTTACAGTCTTGGAAATACTTGGAACAATTTGGGGCAGTTTTCCTCTGTCCTATAAGGGCTCTATGAGCTGTGATAGTGACCCTATAGATACTAAAAATTATATTAAACATATCAAAGCCTAAAATTTTTTTTCCATATTGGATGTGACATGGTTGAAAGTACATTTCAAATAATTTTCTCTTTCATGTAAATTTTTATTAGATTTTGAATCCTCCCTTTTTTCATAGATAGATGGGAAAGGGTTTGAGACTAGATAGAAGTTTGATTTAACTGAGAGATGTATAAATTTCCATGAAGACACACAGCTTGATATGAGCTCAGATAGATCTGACACTTTGAGCATTGTTCAGTGAGAGTATTAATCGAAACTAAGGTTTAGAATATTTTACTGTATTTCTTTTGCCTTAGGCAAAATCTGCCCACATTTACTTGTATTAGTACTTTTATAAGGAGCTCTGGTAGCATAGTGCCTAGAGCACTTGACTGCTAACCAGAAGGCTGGCAGTTCAAACCCACCAGCCACTCCTCAGAGAGAAGGTTGGGCAATCCTACTTCTGTAGTGAAACCGCCTCGGAAACCCAAGGAGGGGTCGCTATGAGTCGGGGCCAACTCGACGGCACATAGCAACAACAACAAAGTACTTTTGTAATATTTCCTTCAAATGTCAGCATGGTAGGCACTATAATCTGGAGAATAAATTTTTTTGACACTTGACAGAATGCTGTCAGTCATTTAACTGTTCATATACTACAGTCCTAATCCTAGCCTGACTGGGTAAAAATCCTCTGATGAACTCAGGACAGAATAGGCTACTGGAAGGTTGTGATTGTCTTCTGTTGTGTGTTATCAACACAGTTGGAAGCTGTTTATTTACAAGACTAGCTTAAAACACATTTTTACTAGTATCTTCTTTGTCTTCCTTTTCCATGTACACATTAATGTGTACATTTAGCAACTTACGCTTTCTTTTCTCTTCCCTCCTTCCTTTGCCATCAGCCCATCCTTCTATCACTCCTTCCTTCCGTCCTTCTTCCTTTTCAGAAATACTCATTAATTATCTCTAGCCCATGGTAGGTATTGTGGAAGTGTAAGGAATAATTGGAGGTTATGCTTATATTACTAAAAATTATTGAACTTTTAAAAAGAATGTCAGTGCAAGTTTTTTTTTTTTAAACTTTATTATGATTTGGCTGTGGTTTTACAAAGTGTTTTTGTTTTTTATTCCAACAGTTCATCCACGTTTGTTTCACAACACTGATTATAATCCCCATAACAAAACAGTTCTCCTCCTGCCTCATCCCTGTGGTTACGCCTTCTCTGTGTCCTCCTTACCTCTGCATTTCCTGTCTGCCTAGCTTTCTTCTGTGCAAATGCTGCCCTTCTGATCTCCCTGGTTGACTGTTCTAAGAAATGAATCTCCCTGGTATATGTGGACTTTGTTTATTGTTTGGCTGAGAGTTAAGCCACATGATTGAGTCTAGTTGTAGGCCAATAGGGTGACTTGGAGCCATAGTCTTGGGGGTTTCACTAGTCTCTTTCAGATCAGTATTCCTGGTCTTCTTTATTTTTGAATTTTATTCCTTAATTTTACTCCCAGTCTACACAGGATCTCTAATTTTGATACCTTTCTGAGTGGTTGGCTTTGGTAGCCAAGTACCACCTAGTTCTTCTGGTCCCAGATCATGTAGGCTGAGGTTCTGATGGTGTCAATGCAAGTTAAAGTCCATATTTCCTTGTTTGATATTTTTACTTTGAATTTTGGCTTTCTGATTTTTTTCCTATTTCTTTAAGAGATAAAGAATGAACTAACTAACTTTGATTTCTGAGTTATTTCTGAAATTTAGCAAGAATGTGTCTTTTCCTACTAAAAGTCTTAATCTACTTGAGTCAGTAGAGGTTAGTTAAGGCAACAGCAACAATAACCAAGAACTATCCACTCTCAATAAATGTTCTGTTGATATGGAGTTAACAGTGCTTTCAGAATGTGGTCCTGGGAAGGCACACAAATTACGAGGTGAGTGTGTTAGGCTTTGTAACAGTAAGACAATCACAAAGGGCCCAGGCATTCTTCATGTAGAGTGGTGGCATTGTGATTTCCATATGACTGACCAGACAAGCGCAGTGATTTCAGTAAGAATAGTATATTGCTCAAAAGTATACCAGAAATGGGGGGAGGAGAGAATATAATTTTTATTCTAATTAATCTAAAATCTATAATAACAATTTATAATTACAGTAATTTAAAAATATTTTTAAATTCATAAGGATGTTACTTGGAAGAGAAGAGTTTCTGTTTAAAGCTGTTTTAATGTAAGAATGCTTCTTTTTTGTTGTTGTTTAAACTGGAAAGTTTCTAAGATTGACTTCTTTTGGCACAGCTGGTGTTCTTTGGAAATAATTAAAATTAAAAGCATTATCAGCCTGTGACTTGTCTAGATCGAAAGTTAGGTGATCTTAGAAGATGTAGCACTGGAAGCACAGTTTTTTGTGAAAATTAAGGAATGTTCCTTGGAAGTGAGAATGGCCAGACTTCATTTCACTTACTTTGGTCACGCTGTCATAAGGGACCATTTTGTGGAGAAGGATATCATGCTTGGTAAAGTGGAGTTTCAACAAAAAAGGGGAATACCCTCAACGAGATGGATTGACACAGTGGCTGCAGTGATGGGCTCAGGGATAGCAAGGATAGTAAAGCTGGCACAGGACCAGGCGGGCAGTGTTTCGTTCTGTTGTACATAGGGTTGCTATGAGATGGAGCTGACTCGACGGCTTCTAACAACAACGTGAATAGTATGGGAGTGGAGGGGAGGGATTTTAGATTGCTGATAAATTGTATACCATCATGTGGATGGTAGAGCCATTGTGGAGAAAGTTTGTGATTAGGAGACTTTCCCATAAATGCTACTACCACAGTAACTTTAGAAATACTTTACATTTGATTTGAGTACACTAATAAGATTTTTAGCAATGCCTTTTACTTTTACTTGGGAAGGAAAATGCCAGATCATATGTTGTTTTCTAGGCAGATGCTGAATTTGAGTTAGCTGACCTTGCTGGAATCCACTTAAAGATAAAACAAAAAATAAAATCTTGCTACTTCCAGCAAACACCAACAGCTTCCCTTACCCACCCCATAGTTCATTATTGCAGCTCAGATCATTATGTCATTCTCCATTGTTTGCAGCATATAGAGTTAAGGGATAAATGAAGCATCAACGTTTCTTTTTCGTTTTTGTGTTAAATCTTTGGCATTCAGATATAGATGTTTTCATTCTGTCTTCTGTTGCTGGCTTGAGACTCAGTATAACTGCATAAAACGAGATAATTAACTTGTGAATTTTGCTAATTGTGATTTTAACTTAATTCCATATATTAGGTTGTCTAAACACTGTTTGCTATTTCATGAATGTTTGATGGAAGTCTGCAATCAATGGAATTAATATATTTTGGATCAGTTACAGCTACACCTCTGTGTTATTGTCTAAAAAGAACAGGGAGCATTAAAAGTAGGTAGCATTGAGTAATGGCTAAATGACAAATTAAACATGTAGTAGCAGAAATGCTTACAGTTGAATTTTGAAGGAGCTCTTAAGCATATGTCTATGTGAAAGGTGGCTTTTCTGGTGCCATAGTCTCAGAATTGTTTGTCACCACTACTTTTTAGGAAAGAAGGACTGATTAATTTGAGGACTTTCTTTTCTTTTAACCAATAGTCTGATCTTTTTGGTGGCACTTATATAAATTTCATAAGCAGAAATTGTTCACTTAAAATTTTGTATTTTCAACCCAAAGACTGGAAATGTTTTACATTTCAGTCTATCAGAGTCACAGGAGTTTGATTTTGCCTCCTTGGGAAGTGAAACCGACTATATAGCAGAGGTGGAATGTTGTTGTTGTTGTCATTAAGTGCCGACGAGTCGTTTCCGACTCATAGCGACCCCATGCACAGCAGAACGAAACACTGCCCGATC
>NW_006921768.1:3779909-3788876 GCF_000298275.1 Orycteropus afer afer
CCTGACGCACTCCCTTCTTGATTTTAAACCATGTAGTGTCCCCTTGTTCTGTTCGAACGACAGCCTCCTGGTCAAGGTACAGATTCCTCATGAGGTGGAATAGGCCAGAATAAATGTGGAAAGATGAATGACAAAGCCTATAAAGATGATCTACCAATGCTGTACTTGAATACAGAGATTTTTAAATCTTTACCTAAACTATAAAAGATTATCTTTAAAAGAAGCAAGTATGTCATAGTTATTGAAGACAATTTAAATTAGAGAGAATAAAGGCCAAAGACAACAATTGATCTGTTAGTTCCTTTCAATTCTTTATAACTGAAAAAAACTATTTGATATTCTAATTCTTCCTTTTTTATTATAGTCCAGGAAATTACTTTTGTTACCTGGGTCATAAAACCAAACCAAATCCACTGCCATCGAGTCGATTCCGACTCTTAGCAACTCCCATTGGGTTTCCAAGGTGTTAAATCTTTATGGAAGCAGATTGCCCCATCTTCCTTCCGCAGAGCAGCTGGTTGGTTTGAGCCACCAACCTGCTGCTTAGCAGTCAAATGCCCCAGGCACTGAGCCACCAGAGCTCCTTTGGGTTATAAAGTAGAGTAAAAATGGAAGATAGTTTTCAACTAATTTATTTTGAAAACTTTATCATAGTTATCCATGTTATTATGTTTGAATAAAATAGAAATGTAAAATGCCTTAACTAACATCTGTTGGATAAATTAGCTTGCTTTCATGAGTCTGTCACAGATATCCAACAGTGGAAGCTGTTTGATTAACTCAGTGGAATCCAGGTTTTAGATTTTTTTAATAACTAGGTGCTTTGAGACATTTACATTTTTCTCAATTTTTTAACATGCTACTGTTTCATAGTATCCACAAAGTTTTATAAAATCTTTGTTCTCGAGTGCTTAAATTATTATTTCTTTGAACTTATTCATGGATACATTTATATTGTATGCCAAGGTCAGGTTCACACTTTCTGTTTAAAGTACTTTTTGCAAATATAAAATGTGATATTCTTTTGTGAAATACTGCTTTTATCCTTTGGTTGCATTTTTATTTTAGTATATCTTAAATGTCAGAACATGTTACTTTAAACCACAGTTGTTCACTGTATCCATTTCCCATCTTTTTCTTTTCTTCCTTCTTTATTTTTAAAGGGAAAAATAAAATACTTTTCTTTTTCACATCACAGTGGCTCATCATCAAAGCTGGTCAGTGCCTGAGCCAAATGCTGCAATAGTCCTCACAGATTCTGCCATGGTGGCCGTCCTGCGAGTCCCTGTGACGAGGACTGCAACATTCAAGAGCCGAGCACACGCTCACTTCTTGATTCTTTCTCATTTTAGATCTAGTAAATAAGACACATTATTCTAGTAAATTTTATATTGTTGGCTTATTGTGATAATTCAGTATCAGTATTCCTTTTAATTAAGACATTATTTTGACTCTGTTGATTAAGATTTCTATTTCCTATAAAATTTCAAGGACTGTTTATGAAAGTAACATACCTCATCATTTGTTTATATACCACAATGAGGTTTCATGAGGTAAAATTTTCACAAATGTTTCAAAGCAGAGATAAATACAAATTAACTTGATGGATAGAGAAAAGGAAAAACAAACATTTATTATTACTTTTGGCAAGACACTTTTCTTGGCCTTCACATATATTTGTCGTTATGTGCTGTTGAGTCGGGCCTGACTCACAGTGATACCTCCTTGGGTTTCCGAGGCAGGATCACTACGGAAGTAGATTGCCCCATCTTCCTTCCGAGGAGTGGCTGATTGGGTTTGAACTACTAGCCTTCTGGTTAGCAGTCAAGTGCCTTAGGCACTATGCTACCACATATATTACATTAATTTAAATTCACTAAGTCCTTACATCAGAATGTGAAGTGTATTCTGATCATGTCTAAATTCTTGTTGAAATCAAGATTAAACCACTTTTTATTTTCAAAGCATTTAACTTCTGCATCCAGCATCATAACGTATATAATGAAACCGAATGTTGTTTCTTGAAACTCATCTGTTTGTAATTGAATCATGGAGCAATGACAAAGACGTTTTGGGCCGCCTTCTATACTACTTAAGTGGGAAAAATGACTATGAGCTCAGAAAGGGAGAGTTTTGATTAACTGATCCCATCAGCTATTGCAAATTGAGCTTTGTCAGAAGGAAGTACTCACTAAACATAAATAAAAGATGTGAAGTTGACTTCTTCGTTAAATTTTTTTCATTATGTATATCAGCATTTCAGTTAATGTTTTTTGTTCTTTCAGATTTTTATTCACAGAATATTTTTTGCATTACTGCTCCCTGTCTGCAACTTTTCTGCATTGACATGTCATTAAATATACAAATTTGCTTTATTTAAAATGACATTACTATATTATTGAAGATTAGTCATCATAATGGGGCCCCAAACAGGTAGGAAAGAAGGACATGAGTACAACTGTACAGTTCACTTAATTTTATTAAATTTCAGTTTTAGGCCAGTCAACAATGTGGTTTCAATATACAGACATGAATGTGAAACCAGCTATTATCAACACAGTTCCTGTTTCAGTCATAGTGCAAATGGCCTATAAAATTCTTAGAACCTGAAACATTGTATATAATAGCTAGCATGCATACGGTGCTTATCATGTTCCAGGTCATGTTCTCAGCACTTTTCACATTAATTTACATAATACTCAAAAGAAACCTATGAGATAGCTGCTTTTCTGACCCCATTTTAAAGATGGGGAAAGGAAGGCACTGCAAGGCTAAGTGACTTGCCCAAGGACATGCACCTAATTGATAATTTAATTGTCTAGCCAAACCCAGTCTGACTCCAGAGCCCTTGTAACTACATTGCATTTGTAGTATTGGTCTGTGGAAGCTTGCTCCCTTAAAAACAAAAAACAAAAGCAGGCAATCAAAGCAAAAATAAATAAATAAATAAAAGTAATTTCGAAACAAACTAAAGTTTCAAGCTGACTCTTTCTAAGTATAATTAAGGATGTGACAAGGCTTAGTTACCATTGTGTTGTTCCCTGCCCCCAGTGAGGGTCTGCTGGTTCATACTGGTATCATAGCTGCTAGCAAGACCGAAAACCCATGAAAATGCTAAATTGTTATATCAGAAACAATATTCTGCCATTCATTGCTAACGCAAAATACAGGTCTTAGAAATGATATTAAACTGTTCCTTGGCCTTAAATGACTTTATACAGATAATGTGTTTCATAGGATTTATGTTTGGGTTTTCTATTAACAAGGGTTATTTTGTTTTGAAGGAAGGATAGAGCTAGCTCACTTTTTTTCCATGTCCCTCTCTTTAAAAATAACTTTAGAAGTTTTACTGTATTAAGAAGAAAGTTTAAAAAGAGTTTCCTGAGAAACCAAAAAGAAAAAAATACCCAGTGCCATTGAGTCAACTGTAGTGACCTTATAGAGAGTTCAACTGCTCTATAGGGTTTCCAGCACTGTAAATCTTAATGGAAGCAGAATGTCACATGTTTCTTCCACAGCGTGTTTGGTGGGTTCAAACCTCCAACCTTTTGGTTAGCAGCTGAGTGCTTTAACTACTATGTTACCAATGCTCTTCAAATTTCCTGCCAATTCCCATAGTAAGATACTTACATAGGACCTTTTCACACAAAGAAAATGTTCAGTTCAAAAGCAAATTTCAAATTCTGCTTAGAAATTATTATATTTCTATGAGTGACTGGAGAATTCTTTCAGTTATTGTTTTTTCTATAAGCTAAGTCATACTGAAATATAAGTTCCAGTTTGTCATTGAGTATATTTCAGATAATCATGATCTTAAAAACAGACATAGCATTTTGCCTTTTATAAAATATGAAATAATTAGGCTATTATCCTCCCTCTCAGAATTTCCCCACTTTTTTTTTAATACAGAGGAAGCGTGTGTCTTATAGGATCAGTGCATAGCTTTCTCAGATGCTTATGAGCTTTTGTTATATAAATAATGATATTCATCATGAACACAAAAACAGGTTTCATTACCTACCACCCAAAATTGGCCTTCTTACCAGCTGCCATTTTCTTATTCTTTTTTCTGTTAAAGCTGTTTTTAAAGCATATATAAAATTAAATTATAATTTAATTAATATTATGAAATATGCTGTCAGTATTTCAATAATGCATGCAATTTGTTAAATCATTGGTTAAATCTAGCTCAAAAAATATGACTGATTCTTTGTCATTCCTCATAGTTACTGTTTTGAAAAATGTGTTTCATATACCTTTTAGTAAAAGCCTTGCCCACATCCTTATAAAATAAAATATGGAAATAATATTTTTGTAAATCTAAATATGAAGAGTTTTAAGAAGGAAACTTAAGCTTTCTTGCATACTTGGAGTTTGGTAACCCTTAATGTACATTTTATTCCATCAAATTCTTACTATAACTGTCTTGTGAGGAGATGGATTCCCATTTTATAGATCAAAACACCAAGGCTCAGAAAAGTTAATAAAGGTCATACAGCTAGATAGGTTGATCTGGAATTTTAACCTGGGACTGTATGTTCCCCTAATCCATTTTCTTTCTATTATACCACCTCCCTGGTGATACAAATGGAACTTATTGATTTTTTCATTCCCCAGCAGACTGATAGTCATTTTCAATTTAGACTGTATTCATTTCTGGAGAAGTTATTGTGCTAACAGTAAAGTAGGCATGTTTCAGCAATACAGAAGCAAACAGAGCCTTTGTTTCACTCACGTATTAAATGTAGTAAGAGAAATGGCAAGCCAACATGTTGCATGAGAAGAAGTTACATGAATGGGATGACAGAGCAGTGTGACAACAAATGCAAACTAATGTAGTAGGTGTACTGAGTAGGAGTGGTAGTGGGCACTAGGCCCCATGTTATCTGTCTTTTCACACTCTTGGCCTTGCACTTAACCTGCTATGCGATAATACAATCCTGGAATCTATTCTAGATCATTACAACAGCAGTGGCTAGAGAGGAAAGCAGACTTAAGTGCCAATAAGAAAGAAAGCATATTGCTGTCAAGTCGGTTCCGCTTCATAGCACCTCGTGACAAAACAGAACGTCCCGCAGGGTTTACAAGGCTGTAATTTTTACAGAAGCAGATCTCCAGGTCTTTTTTTTCTCTGTGGAGCCATTTGAAATGCTGATCTTTCTGTTAGCAGCCCAGCGCTTCATCACGGTGTTTTTAGTCCCCTCATATGCATGTGAAAGCTGGACAATGAATAAGGAAGTTGGAAGAAGAACTGATGCATTTGGATTATAGTGTTGGCAGAGAATATTGACTATATTGGGCTGCCAGAAGAGCAGAGCACATCTCTTAGAATGACAGCCAGAGTAGTCCTTAGAAGCTAGGATGGCTCAACTTTGTCTCATGTGCTTTGGACATGTGAACGGGAGGGATGAGTTTCTGGAGAAGGACATCATGCTTGGAAAAGTAGAGGGTCAGCAAAAAAAAAGGAAGATCCTCAGATTGACACAGTAACTACAAGAATGGGCTCAAACAGTAAAGATTGTGGGGATGGTGCAGGATTGGGCGTCGTTTTGTTCTGTGGTACATAGGGTTACTATGAATGAATTCGATGGCACCTAACAACAACAGCAGCAAATACCACTAAGAGAGGAGAAGAATTGCTGGTTGCAAACTTAGCTAACGGTGTCTGAAAATTTGACCTCCTCATCATGGCTACTACATTCCAAACCTTAATCCATCTAGATAGTAAATTTCTCTACTAAATGTTAAGTTAGGACTCCATACACTTGACTGTATATGAGTAAACTCATAGGAGCTTTGGTAGCATAGTGCCTAAGGCACTTGACTGCTAACCAGAAGGTTGGCGGTTCAAATCCACCAGCCACTCCTCGGAAGGAAGGTTGGGCAATCTACTTCCATAGTGATACTGCCTCGGAAACCCAAGGAGGGGTCGCTATGAGTCTGGTCTGCCTCGACGGCACATAACAACAAGTAAACTCATGCTGATTTTAATTTATTTATGAAACTCTGTTACTGTTGAGTCTATTGTGACTCATGGTGCCCCCCAAAAGTTTCAGAATAGAAATGCTCTGTAAGGTTTTCTGTGGCTGTAATCTTATCGAAGTGGATTGACAGGCCTTTCTTCCACAGTGCCAGTGGGTAAGTCCAACCACCAGCCTTTTATGCTAATAGTCAGTTGCAAACCTTTTACCTCACCCAGGGGCCTAATTTACTTCCTAAGATTAAAAAATTACATCTGGGATATTCTCTACTTGAAAATAACTCTAGTTGAAGAGTTACACAGGGTGCTTAAGTGCAAGGATATAAAAACTATTACTAATACAAGGATGTTATAAGGCCATGTGCTTTTTACAAGTAGTCAGTTGCAGGCATATAGGACAGAAAGAAGGAAATGTTCAGTTTTATTAAGCATGTGAGGTGAAGCTTACCTTGCGACCCCTTTGTTCTTGATGTCAGCTTGAGTCTAATCTATTCTTCAGATTGTACTTCCCTACCTCCCTGACATGTGTTCTTGTATATGGTTCAGTTATATTCTGGCCTCTGCCCTATTTGGGCAAGTGTTACAAAGCTCATTAGCTCTGCCAATAAGTGCCCAGGACCCCCTGCTCTACCAGGAAGCCTGCCGCCTGAGAACACTCAGCTCTCTTGCTCTGTGGGTCAGCACATCCACTGTAGCTACTTTGCTCCATGAGTTGGGAAGCCCACCGTGCTGCCTCATTCCACTGTTCTGATCTGCTGCTGCTGTTCACCGTCGTGCATTGTCTCTAGGGTTACAGCTTTCTCTCTCTCCAGCTCCTGGGTCTAGGAGGTTCTCAGTGTAGAGACCCTGGTCCACAGGACACACTCCGCTTCTGTCCCTTCTTGTTGGCAGTGAAGTCTTTTCCTATTTGCCTCTGGAATGAACTGATTGTAAGCCTAATAGGATGGCGTAACTGACCAGTTCCTCGTTAAGGTTCTATATACCTTGTTTGCATGGCCCTACCCCTCACAAGGGTTCCAAGTGCTTTATTTGCATTGTTAGCAGACTGTCCAGTCTCCTTGGTGGGCCACAAGCACTTTATTTGCGTAGTCCCACCCAATCATTTTGTGGAAGTCACAAGACTTAAGGCTAAAAGGGCCATATTAAGTAACTGCACCACACAGCACAGCTGGCAGCTAACTGAAAGGTCGGCCATTCTAGTCCACCCACAGGTGCCTGGGAAGAAAGACCTTCCAGAAATCAGCCATTAAAAGTGCTACATAGCCCATTTCTATTTTAATACACACAGTGTTGCCATGAGTTGGAGTTGATTGAACAGCAACTAGTTGGTTGGTTGGTTGGATTTTGTATCTTAACCCATACTATTAAAGGGTAGAGAAAAATCAGCTATTGAAAACACTATGGATCATAGCAAATTATGGGTAACATTGAGAAGAATGGGAATTCCAGAGCACTTAATTGTGCTCATGAAGAACCTGTACATAGATCATGAGGCTGTTGTTGGAACAGACGAGGGCATACTGCATAGTTTAAAATTGGGAAGGGAGTGTGTCAGGATTGTATGCTTTCACCATACTTATTCATTGTGTATGCTGAGCAAATAACCCAAGAAGCTGGACTATATGAAGAGGAGCGTGGCATCAGGGTTGGAGGAAGGCTTGTTAACAACCTGAGATATGCAGACATAACTGCTTGCTGAAAGTGAGGATGACTTGAAGCTTACTGATGAAGATTAAAAACTATGGTCTGCAGTATGGATTACATCTCAATGTAAAGAAAATGAAAATCCTCACAACTGGACCAATAAGCAGCATCATAATAAATGCAAAAAAGATAGAAGCTGTCAAAGATTTCCTATTACTTGTTCCACAACCAACAGCAGCAGTCAAGATATCAGATGACATATTGCATTGGACAAATCTGCTGCAAAAGACTTTTTTAAAGTGCTGAAGAGTAAAGATGTCTCTTTGAAAACTAAGGTGTGCCGTATATGCATGTTAGAGTTGGACAATGAATAAGGAAGACTGAAGAAGAGTTGATGCTTTTGATGTTGGTGAAGAATACTGAGGGTACCATGGACTGCTAATAGAACAAACAAATCTGTCCTGGAAGAAGTGCAGCCAGAATGCTCCTTGGAAGCGAGAATGCCCAGACTTTGTCTCACCTACTTTGGTCAAGTTGTAAGAAGGACCAATCCCTGGAGAAGGAAGGATATCATGCTTGGTTAAGTGGAGGGTCAGGGAAGGCACTCAATGAGATGGATTGACACAGTGGCTGCAACAATGGGCTTATGTGTAGCAAGGATCGTGAGGCTGGCACAGGACCGAGCAGTGTTTCATTCTGTTGTACATAGGGTTGCTGTAAGTCTGAGCCAACTCGTTGGCACCTGACAACAACAAAACAATGTGCCGTCGAGTCAGTTCTGACTCATAGCAATCCCGCCTTGGGTTTCTGAGGCAGAATCTCTATGGAGGTAGATTGCCCAATCTTCCTTTGGAGGGGTGACTGGTGAGTTTGAACTGCCAGCCTTCTGGTTAGCAGTCAAATGCACTAGACACTATGCCACCAGAGCTCCCACATGGAGCATAGTTCCCCTTTAACATACGTAGGGTCACCATGAGTTGGCGTTGATTCAGTGGCAGGTAAGTGGTTGGTTGGTTTGGTTTTGAATCTTAACTCAAACTGCTAAAGAGTAGAGGCAGAGTTGCTTTCCTGTGTAACAAAATACAATTTACACACACACACACACATACATACATACATAGTTACTTAATAAAGGATAACTTAAATCTCATAAAGTAGCTACAAATTATTTTAAATCACCAGATTAGGCAGTTTGGAACAGAAAAATAAGAAATGAAATAGTGCCCCAAGAACTGAGGTCCCTTTCTAACCATCTTGGAGCAAATGAATATCATCATGAGAGTTAAAGATCTTCAAACAGTGATAATCAACACCTGAAAAGTCAATTTCTGGACTTTCAAACC
>NW_006921768.1:3796865-3804025 GCF_000298275.1 Orycteropus afer afer
TATCTTCTGTGTCTGTGTTAATTGGTTTCCCTTTTCTTTGTTGAAGAGGGTCTGTGCAATCCTTCTGCCTAGTCCGCCATCTTGCCCCGCCTCCTAAATTTTCTTTTAATACGTGTTTCTTTTATGGTTACTTCCTGATCTCTTCCTTTTTAACACTTTGTATAGCCTTCTCGGAGGAGGACAAGAGAGAGAGACATAAGAAAGAGAAAGATGAGGACATTTGTTTTTAAAATTTGCTCCCAACAAAGGCTTTGCATATATTCCCACTTTGGGAGCACCTTCTAGAGTTTCTGAGGATGAAAGTATAAAAAGCTATGAGAAGTAGCTAAGCACGTGACCATTACCCCTGCCACTGAGTTAATTCTGAGTTATAACAGCCCCTGTTGGATTTCCAAGGAGGGTAAACTTCTACGGAAGTAATTTGTCCCGTCTTCCTTCTGGAGAGGAGCTGATGGGTTTGTACTGCCAGGCTTCTGGTTAGCAGTCAAATACCTTAGGCATTGAGCCGCCAGAGCTCCTTTTGTGACCATTAGAGTTCAGCAAATGATCATTCATATTCTTCCGTCACTCTCATCAAGCTTCTGGTGTGCCTTGCTGTTGTCCAGAGGTGGTGTCATTGTTGGCAGTCATCTAATAAGGATGTGAGAGGGTGATTTTAAGGTGGGGGCGGCTGCCCATTTATTCAAAACAAATACATTTGAACATTCTATTTTTAAATTCATTATAGTAAGGTTGGGAAAAGGGAAAGAAATAAAACTCAGAATATTACCACACAAACAAAACAAATATTATATATAAAACTCTTTGAGCAGTGTAGTCTTTTACTTAGAATGTTTGCTAAGTAGACAACATTAAAAAAAAAAAAGCATGAAACTGTCTTTTACTGAAGGCTCTACCATTTGCTTTAGAAAATAAAACAATAAGCACAGGTTCTTAGGTCGGAAAAGACTCAGGTGAAACAGACATGCATGAGAGTGGTGAGTAGAGCGCTGGTTTGGTCCCAGCTATGAGGCCTTGTGTAAGATGTTTTTTTTCCTGAAATCACTATTTCAAAATCTGGAAAACTACATATCCATTGTTACTCTGCAATTAAAATAAACACAAAAAAACTTGTGACCATTATATATGCGTCTTTTTGCCATTACAAATGAGTACCTCTACTTTAAGAGTAGAAATTAAAAATGATAGTAGCTTAAGTAGGGTATTCTTGAAAATAATTGTATAGGTATGCATCACTTAACATCCACAATATATTCTGTGAAATAGGATGTTATACAAACACCATTTTATTTACCAAAACCCAAAAAGAAAAAACAAACTCAGTGCCATCAAGTCGATTCCGATTCATAGCACCTTGGGTTCCCTAGGCAGTAAATCTTTATGGAAGTAGATTGTCCCATCTTCCTTCTGCGGAGTGGCTTCTGAGTTTGAACCACCAACCTTTTGGTTAGCAGTCAAATGCCTTAGGCACTATACCAGCGGGGCTTCTTACATTATATACAGGTAGTCCCTTTTTCCTTTACATTGTTAAATAGAATCTCATGAAAAGGAGCTAAAAATAAAAAGCACATTAATGTACGCACACTTAATTTGGGTGCGTTCTGTGTGATCTCCGACCTCTGATAAAGTTTCATTATTTTGTATTGATATCAAATATTTTAAATGATAGTCTTAAAGGCTATAATATCTTAAGTCAGAGAATAAGATAAAATTATCTTCAGTATGTTATACTTATTAAAAAGGGAATATGGTTGTACACATCTAGGAGGGCTTTGAATAATAAATAATGAACCAACTTTGGTTGTGGCAGTGAGATAACTATAACTTGTCTTCTCATGAGCATTCCAATTCATAGTGGTTTTATTGTATAATTTCTATTTTGCAGGTTAGAATGCTGAAATTCTAAAAGCTTAATGTTTTTCCAAAACTGATACTGTGATCAGATAGCAAGTGCTGACGTTTGAGTCCTGTGCATTGTGAATTGTGCCTTGGCTTTGTACTGCTACATGCTGTAAAAGCAGGGCACATGGGGAGGGGAAGAGGCTACATTTCACTTCTCTAGTCCTCTGATTCTTTTTGGTGGTGTTACTTTTGCTCCTACCATGCAAGAAAACCCAGTGGGGTGATAACTTGCCTAGTTTACAGGCTTTCCTGAGAATGCTCTTTAGCCATTTGTGCTGAATTTACCTTTTTCCTTGATATACTAGAGGCTACGAGCATAATCATTCCTGGATTACCAGCTGCTTTTGTTCTGTAAGTGGAAAAGGGTGTGTAAGTTAAACAGCTACACACACACACAAAAAAAAATCATACTTGGGGTTTCCTATCTACTCCCCATTCTTCCCTCTGTAAATATCTATGTCTAGTGTGGCATTCTTTCCACAGAACCTACACTGATCTCCTGTTCTTAATATTCCATATGTAATAGGAAGCCACCAAAGGTATTTTGATGATGAATGATATGCAAAGCCAGTAAGAGTCTGGTAGTAAGGTATAGGATAGTTTTCAGTGAGGAATAACTAACAGGTAAGAAAAGCCTCAAGGCTACACAACATGGAAATGTGAAAGACAGCACTCAAATCCAGTTTTCATTATTCTTGATCACTTTGTTCTTTCTATTTTATATGCTGGTCACTGAGGACACAGATGATATGTCAATTTCAGTATCTTCTCCAATCCCCCAAAAAAGAAATCTAGTTTAGTAAACATCCAGCTTTGTAGCATTTCAGGAATACTTCATGATTCCACCTCTGTTTATTTCACCCATGAGGAAGAAGTTGATGGACTGAATATAAGAGTCAACATTCCTGCATCTTACATCAAATTGTGAAGAAGTCTACATGATCTAATCTAATTTTTCAGTTCCACTAAATGGATTCCCTATAAAACAAATGAATTTTCATTTACCTGTGGTTATGTAGCTTAAAAGATCACTTACAAAGTATCTAAGGATTAAAGCAAAACCCAGAACCACCAAACTCACTGCCATAGAGTCAATTCTAACTCATGGCAACCCCCACTGGGTTTCCAAGTCTATAAATCTCTATGGAAGCAGACTACTTCATCTTTCTTCCATGGACCAGCTGTGGGTCCGAACCACCAACCTTTTGGTTAGCAGCCAAGTGCCTTAACCGCTACACCACCAGAGATACTTAAGGATTAAAGCATGTAAATGATTTCCAAAAAAGCATGGTATTCCCTCAGTTAGTCCAATTCTTGTGCTGCCTTTTATCACCACTATTATAGGTTAAAAGCTTCAGATGTCCCAATTTCTAGAGGGCTTTAAGTTCTGTCCTGGCTCTGGCATCCTGCTTGCATTGTTTCACCCACCAAAGGGGTTCAGCTCTAGTACTCTGGTACTCTTCCACTAAGGTATCTAGATGAATAGGGCATGCTCTTTGAGCCCTAAACTATACACATGTTGGTGTAAAATGGCAGATACTTGAAAGATATATGTAGCTGCTTATTTTGATGCCTGATGATCAGCTAACCAAATAGATAGATTCCTGATATATAGTACTGGACTCTTGGTTGCAAATGTCTGAAACCCTACTCAAAGCAGTATAAGCAAAACTGGAATTTATTACCTCATATAACTGGGAAGTCCAAAGCTGTAATTGACTCTAGGCACAGCTGAGTGGAAGGACTTAAATGATATCATTTGGACAGTCCCTCTTTCATCTTTACTTTTCTCTGTGTTGGCTACTTTTTTCAGTTGGAAACTTAAGTGATGGCAAAGATAGTCATGAGTAGTTTTGGTTCTCTCTCTCTCTTTTTTAATGGCTTTTTATGCATTTATTTATTTACTTAGTTGTTGTTGAAAGTTAAACCAGCAAAGCATATACCAATTCAACAATTTCTACATGTGCAATCCACTGACATTGATTATATCCTTCAAGTTATGCAACTATTCTTGCTCTCATTTTCCAGATTGTTCTTTCTCCATTAACATGCATTCCCTGGCCCCATAAGGTTCATGTCTAACCTTTCAAGTTGCTGTTGTCTATTTGGTTCAATATAGATACTTCTGCAAGAGAGCATGCTGTTCAAGGCAAACATTGTTTACTATTAAATAAGCTATCTTATTGTTTGGTTTCTAGAAGACTTGAGGGAATATTTTTGGGTTTGTGGTTTAAAGATTACCTCAGGGCAACAGTTTTGGAAGTTCCTCCAACTTCAGTGTCTCCAGAAAGTCTGGATTCTATGAGAATTTGGAATTCTGTTCTGTACTTTTCCACCTTTTGATCAAAATTCTTCTATAGAATCTTTGATCAAAATGTTCAATAGTAGTAGTTAGACACCCTCCTGTTATTCTGCTCTAATGGCAAAGGAGCCAGTTGTTCATGGAAGCAATTAGGCACACATTAGGTATCCTCCTCCTTTTCCTGATTCCCCCTCTTCCCATGCTGCTCCAGGCAAATAGAGACCTGTTGTTTTACCTTGAATGGCTGCTTGCAAGTTTAAGACCCCAGCTCTGGCTTATTTTAATAGCTAGTGAGCCTCTTGTAAAGAGAGCATTTTTCTTGATAACTCCAACAAAAAATCACAACAGTGACTCTTATTTGCCCAGCTTGGATTACGTGCTCATTTCTGAGCTAGTCCTGCGCTGAGATTGGCCTTAGAGCAAGCACTTTGACTAGTCCCTGTGTACAGTAGGAGCTATGTGGGAGGGTAGGTGTAAGTCCCATTGAGAAACATATGACCTGAAAATTGAGGGCTGCTTGTAGAGGGGTAGTCACGATTAGGGTTTGTGTCCCCTCACTGGTATTACATACACACAGGAGTTACTCATATATACTAATGGGTAGTTTAGGAGTCCTTGGGTGGTACAAACAGGTTACCATACTTGGCTGATAACTGAAAGGTTAGAAGATTAAGTCTACCCAAAGATGCCACAGAAGAAAGGTCTGGTGGTCTCCTGAAAAATCAGCCATTAAAAACGCTATGGAGCACAGTTCTGCTCTGCCACACACAGGGTAGCCATGAGTTGTAGTTGATTTGATAGCAGCTATATATGTATATATGGTTTGTTTTGTTTTGTTTTGTTTTGGAATAAGTAGTATTCCTTAATCAAAGCCACAAATAATGTATTGAGAATCCACTCTGTACTATTCAGTGTGCTAGATACACAAGTGATAAGTAAAGACAGATTTTACTCACTTGGAGCTTATGTTACTGCTGGCATATATATAAAAAGGTAGACTATAAAAAAATCAATTAAAAAGGTAGGTATAAACAAATTCTAAGGCAAGGAGAAGCACCCACTGGGTAGGCAGAGAGGGTAGCTTGTACAAAGACTCAAAGGTAAGAAAGCAGGGCCTTTGGGTACATATAGTTCATTATAGATGTAGCAGAAGTATTCAGGGTTGTAGATGTTAGTGGAGCTAGATCATCTAAGGGCCTTTTGCCATGTTAAGTCATTTTTAACTTAATCCTGAGTGCCATGGGGAGGGGGGTAATCCATTGATGAATTTGATGCAGGAAAATAAAATGATGAGACCTGTATTTTAGAAGGAATACCCTACTCTGTTGTTGTTGTTAATGTGCCGTCGAGTCGGCCCCGACTCATAGCGACCCCTCCTTGGGTTTCCGAGGCAGTATCACTACGGAAGCAGGATTGCCCAACCTTCCTTCCAAGGAGTGGCTGGTGGGTTTGAACCGCCAGCCGTCTGGTTAGCAGGCAAGTGTCTTAGCCACTATGCTACCAGAGCTCCCACCCTACTCTGTAGTGGAGCAAAAGGACTAGAGGCTGAGCAAGTTTAGGCTATTGAAGTAATCTTGGTGAGAAATGATGTGAATGAATTGAGGGGGTAATGGCAAAGGTGATAGCAATAAGTGGAAGGATTTAAGCAATATTAAAATGAAGTGGTAGGAAGTAGTGATTGAATGCTACAAAAGACCTAGGTTTTTCCCTTTGGACATTCTGGCTGCTTGTGATCTATGTCATATCATTATAAAAAATTGATTAGCAAAGTTGTATATGTGAAAATGTGAATATGGGAATGTTCATATTCAAAATATACAAAAAGTAAAAGCAATCCAAATGTTCATTAACTGATGAATGGATAAATAAAATATCTATACAGTGAAATAATTTTGGCAATAAAAAGAAATGCTACCGAATGGATAAACCTTGAAAACACTACTCCAAGAAGCCAGTTATAATAGACTGCATATTGTCTGATACAATTTATGTGAAATTTCTAGAATAAGCAAATCTATAGAGGAGTTCTGGTAGCATAGTGCCTAAGGCACTTGACTCCTAACCAGAAAGCTGGCTGTTCAAACCCACCAGCCACTCCTCGGAAGGAAGATGGGGCAATCTACTTCCGTAGTGATACCACCTCGGAAACCCAAGGAGGGGTCGCTATGAGTCGGGTCTGACTCCACAGCACATAACAACAACAACAAATCTATAGGGAGAATGCAAATTAGTGATTTCTTAGGACTGAAGCTAAGGTTGGGATGAATGGTAGTATCTGGTAATTGGTATGGGATTTCTCTTTAGGGTGATGAAAATGTTCTAAAATTGAGTGTAATGATGATTGCACAATTCTATAACTATACAGGAAATCATAAATTGTATACTTTAAATGGGTGGATTGCATGGTGTGGGGATTATGTCTCAATAAAGCTGTTGCATGCATATGGAGTAACCAAAAACTAAGCCAAATTCACTGCCATTGAGTTGATTCCAACTCATAGCAACCTTATAGGGCAGAGTAGAACTGCCCTACAGGGTTTCCAAGGCTGTAAATCTTCATGGAAGAACATTGCCTCATCTTTCTTTTGTGGAGTGGCTAGTGGATTCAAACCACCCACCCGCTGAATGCCTTAACCACTGCACCACTAGAGCTCCTTCTAGGTGGAGTAAAGTAACTCTTAATTTATGTAGAACACAAAAGATTGACTGGTACAATCAAGCATATAGGATACATCAAGAAATGACAATGAGAAAGCTCTGATGATTAGCAAATCCCAGAAAAAATATTCACAACTGGTAAGTGTGACCTAAAAACAGTATTTGTGGAACATTTGGTATAAGAATTAAATATCTTTACTCACCTCTCTAGCCCTTAATAATGAACACAATTAATATGTTGCCAAAGAATACCATTTAAAAAAGTAAGGAAGTGTTCATCACATTTTAGAAAGATTTT
>NW_006921768.1:3804542-3818050 GCF_000298275.1 Orycteropus afer afer
GGGCACCATCTAGTTCTTCTGGTCTCATACGTGTATAGGTTGCATATCGGATGGTGTACCAGTCACTATTACTGATTGTTTCCATTAATTTTGGTTTTCTTCTTTCTTCTTTGCTCTTGACGAGGAGAGACCCATAGGAGTTTGTTTTTAAGTTTCAGAATTAGTTTCATTTTAACTGAAAAATTTACTGCAGGTGATACCTTCAAAGAAAAACCAGTAAACAGTTTCTCACCTCTACTACATGAGTTTTTTTTTAAGGTGAGGACTAAGAAGATGAAAGAGAAGATTATTAGTTAGAACAACAGAAAAGGCAAGGAATAATAATAGTGTAGAGCAAAACGGAACATGATAGAAAGAATGCTCTCAGTAGGAAGGTAAAATGACAGTGCAGATAGAAACTATAGACTTTCAGAAGGAAATTGATAGTTGAGCATTACCCAGCTTTTGGGTAGCTTCTGTAATTTATATTTTTTGCAAAAATATTTTATAAATCACTAATATCAGCAGTATTATCCCTCATTCCACATCCTTTTCTGAATCTGACATGAATTTCTGGCAATTCCCCTCGTATAGACTGCTGCAACAATTTTTGAATTATCTTCAGCAGAATTGTGTGTGATATTAACAATATTGTTTGATAATTTCTGCATTCTGTTTAATCACCTTTCTTTGAAATGGGCGCAAATAAGAATCACTTCCAGGCGTTTGGCCAGGTGGCTGTCTTCCACATTTCTTGGCATAGATGATTTGGTGCTGCCAGAGTTGCATTCATTGGTTGAAACATCTCAATTGCTATTCCATCAATTCCTGGAGGCTTGTTTTTTTGCCACTGCTTCAGTACAACTTGGGACCGTTAATGGCTAATAGAAGAACAAAAATTACCAGAAATTTTAAAATGCCATGTAGACAGTGACAATGAGTATGTTTTTTAAGAGTCTACATACATTAGAAATTGAGAAAATTGTTTTTAAGACTAATATGTGTGCGACCCTTCCTTGGGTTTCCAAGTCAGTATCTCTACAGAAATACATTGCCCAGTCTTCCTTCTGGGAGTGGCTAGTTATAAGTCAAATACCTTTGGCACGATACCACCAGCACTCCTAATATGTGTACTTACATTTAATAAAACATTCAGAAATCTTTGCTACAGTATGTTTGAGTCTGCTCCTTAAATCCCTTCAGTTTTCCGTCCATTACTGTTAATCTTCCCCGCCCCCGCAAGAGCCAAGTCCCTCATCTTAGAAACTAGAGGCTTTTTTTTTTTTAATCTTTCCAGAGAATTTCCATTCCTTATCTTTTTAATTGCAGTGCTGTTATGGGTCCTGTCCCAAATTTTTTTTTTTTTATTTCTTTTTCTTTTTTCATTTAATTTAGGCATATCCATTTCATATTAGTCACCTGCCTGTTTTTATCTTGAAGGAGGAAACTGGTATACTCTTAGTGGATTGTGCAATTCTTCCATTAAAGTTAACACCAAACATTGTAATATGTCTCTGATAATTAGCGTATCATTAAGAGACGGAAAAACATTTCTAGATCTTTCAAAAGTTTTTTCAGTCAATATTTTACCTTACATCAAAGTTGAAAACCCTCTTTAAAAATTTTAGCATTATTTTGAGCAGAAAAAGCTCACTTTTCTCGCCAAAATATTTCTGCCATATAACCAACTACATATGCTTTATATTTTTCAAAAGTCTTGTTTACACATAGGAACTACCATCTATAACACAAGGTTTTCAGTACAGTGTTTTTCATTAGAGAACATGTATTCTTCTGTTTGTCGCATCTGTCTCATCCTAGTTCTTTGAAAGAACTGCCAATTATAGTCTAGTTCTTTGTGTTAGTGCTCTAATTAATCAGGAAAGGAAATTTTGCTTTTAAGTCTATATGAAAGCCCTTGCTAATTAGAAACATTCATACAAAAAAATTTTTCATATCTTCTCTTCTGAATTTGTTTTTGTTTGGTTAGCTGGTGTTTTGGTTTTTTGTTGGTTTTTAATTAGAGTAATACTGTATAGATTTAGTATATATATATATGTGTGTGTGTGTGTGTACACACACACACACACACACATATATATATATTCCTACGTGTAATCATTTAATTAATAATTGAACATTTGTACTGCCAAAAGATTCTGAAGTTTAAAAAGGAACTCAAGAGGGTTCTTTTAAATATTAAATTTCCCTTGCATATTGAAAATAGGTTGAAATTTATATGACTTATACAGTATTTTTAGGAATGTAATTGTCTCATGAGCTCAACTGAACTATATATTTATTAGTGCTTTCTTACTTCTTTTTTTAAAGACTATATTCTACTCTCAGAAGCTTTTCCATTAATCCTGCTCAATTTGTGGCCATGATTTCAATTACTGGAAATTTCCTGTGAATAAATTGGGAGAGAATTTGGCAAATAAAGTTTGATAACTGTAAAACCAAGAAAATTTTAGAAAATGACATATTTGTACATGTTTTTGAACTTTTGATTTTGATTTTGCTGCTAATTTCAAACCATCAGATTAACCTACTGTGGGACAAAATAGCCTTTTTGTTAAATATGCATGTGCTTTTATATTCTTAAATTTTCGTTCTACTCTAAATCAGTTTGGTTTGGAAATTGTTTAACTTACTGTTCTTCAATCCCAAATCTGAATTGTGTGCACTGTTGTTTCAGTTGTGCACGCTGAAGTTGAGATTAGGTGGGTGAGTTAGTGAGCATCTTGAATAATAGTAGAGTTCACCACTAAAAAACAAAGCTACAGCTCTTAGTATAAATAGTTTACATTTACATGCAATCTGGGATTGCAAGCTTACCAGTGGTTTTACAAAGGAGCCTTCGAGTTAGAATAATTGCTGTGCTCTAAAAAGCTGTGGCATTGGGAAAATTATTTGGAGGATGCCCATTGCATGGGGCAAATCAGCTGCAAAAGACTTCTTTTAAAAAATGTTAAAAACGGAGATGTCATTTTGAAGTCTAAGATGTGCCAAACCCAAGCCATATACAGTCGCTTCATATGCGTGTGAAAGCTGGACAACAGCTAAGGAAGACCAAGGAAGAGTTGATACCTTTGAATTGTGTTGGTGAAGAACACTGAAAATACCATGGAACGACCACCACAAGAATGAACAAATCTGTCCTGCGAGATGTGCAGCTGAAATGCTCCTTGGCCAGACTTCATCTCAAATACTTTGCTAATGTGGTCAGAAAGGACCATTCCCTGGAGAAGGATATCATGCTTGGTAAGGTAGAGGGTCAGTAAAGAGGAATTGACATAGTGGCTCCAATGGTAGGCTCAAGTATAGCAAGGATTGTGAGCATGGCTCAGGACTGGGCAGTGTTTCGTTCTGTTGTACATAGGTTCACTATGAGTTGGAGCCAACTCTGTGGCCCTAATAACAACAATCCTTTTGCTAGATATGGATAAAAATTACTTGTTTGATCATTAAAGAGTATAGCCGTAAAGTAAGTGTGAAATGGATGGGATATAGAGCTGATGTTGTTGAGCACAATTTATGATTGCTGTTACGTGCCGTCGAGTCGGAACCGACTCATAGCGACCCCTCCTTGGGTTTCCAAGGCAGTATCGCTACAGAAATAGATTGCTCAGCCTTCCAAAATTGTTCAGAAAATTGTTCAAAGGTGACATAAATTAAAGTAATTTTGTGGTTGTACTATGTAAGAGAATATACCGCTGCTAAACAGTAAGTTGGTGGTTTGAACCCACTAGCCGCTTCATGGAAAAAAGATGAGGCAGTCTGCTTCTGTAAAGATTTGCAGTCTTGGAAACCCTATGGGGCAATTCTGCTCTGTCCTATAGGGTTACACTGAGTCAAAATCAGCTCACTGGCAGTGAGTTTGGGTTTCCAAAACAACAAACGCCCCCAAAAAAACAAAACACAAAAACTCCTAGAGGTGAGTAAAGCACCTACAGATGGCAACATTTAGCATATGGTCAGTGGGCTCTCACCCTTCACAGCAATTCTGATCGGGTTACGTACTGCATACACATAGGAAACTTTAATATTTTAAGGGAATAAAGTTGAATTTGGATTGTTTTTTTGGGTGTATGTTATGTATTAGACAACCACTAAGTGCCTTTAGCCAAAAAAGTTTAGCTTTTTAGAAGTTTTTATTGTTACTTTGAATATTTCCCTGACTTACATTTTTTTGGCATGAAGTTATAAATTGAAACTGTTTAAACTCTGATAGATTACTGAGATGCCTGATAACTGCCTTCGGCTGTTTTCATTTAAAACATTAAGAGGTATATTTTGGCAGCACATAATAGGTACACATCCATTTTTTGTATATTGAAAGAATCTTAGAAGATTTATAACACAATTATCAAAAGCAATCCACAGATCAGGCTATCATTTTATTAGTAAAATACACAAATACCTGCATATATTATGTAATTTGATGTGTACTTAATGTACTTCACTGTTAATATTTCTGAAGAAATTAGAGGTGACGATGACTTTAAGAGAAAGCTGGTGTTGCAAGATTTAATTTTCTTTATTGTAAATAATTATTACATGTTTCAGAAATATCTGTAGATTGAATAATAAAAGGGTTTTAATTTACACTTTCAAGGAGGATTTTTGTTCAGGAAATTAGAAAGTTTTGTTTTTTAACAGTAAGCATTTATTCAGTGTTACTTCTAGTATACTGTCCTCCTTTTATATGATAGTATCAGATAAAGAATAGAAACTATGTTATGGTTTCTGCTGATGCCCTGACCATTAGTTTTCCTCTTCCTTGTGTTTTCTACTCAACTCACCTCTTGATTTCAACATTTGAGTTGAATTGTAATCTGACTCTTGTGATAGATGTTGGGAGGTGGGGAGCAAAGGGATTCTCTGCTTTTGGACCAGTCATTTAAGAGACTACTGTATTAAATCTGTGGTCAAAAAAAAAAATTTCTTTAGTCCTTTAAAATTACTCTTATCAAAGGAAAAAAAATGGGAAGCACATGATAATATAAATTTTAAAATGACAGGGAAAAATTAAGGGAAGAGTGGAGAGACGTGAAGATGTTAGACAGACACTGCTAAGGAAGTTACAGAGGAGGGGGAAGGGTTTGCATGTTGAAGCATGTGCTTTCCTTTGCCTGAATCTGGCTTGATTTCTATAAACATCCTTCTAAATGAATTAATATATTTTAGCCGTGTCTGTACCTGTAGCAGAATACTGGTGATGAGAGTTTACAGGTAATTTAAAAATGGAAAGAAGATTGAAAAAGTTTGATGGTTTCACATCCCACAGGTTGTGTCAAGTTTGAACACATTCTTAAATACCTCTCCCCATGTGTGTTCTCTCAAAATTATGTTGTTAGAGTTTTTAGGTAAATTTTCTTAAGTTTGAAATCAATTGACTGAAAACTTATACTTTGTAAATTTTTTTTTCATTAATCACATGACTACAGAATCCCTACAATTTTCAAGTCTTCCCGTACAATTCAGTAGAAACTTTATACAGTTTTATCCTATGGAAAATCTTTTCAGTGGAAAGCTAACGGGTTTTCAGAAGGAATGTCCTTCATTAAGCAGTGTGACTCAGTAGCAAGGGAAAGGTCTGATAGGGTAATGAGTGGTGGTGGTTGTGCAGAAGCGTGTGTTTGCAAACACATGGGTTGTGAGCGAGGGTGCAGGCACATGGAACCAGAAGCACATCATCAGTTTCATCATTCCAGTTTGCTAAGGCACATCTGGCCATCTCAGTAGTGGCAAGAAGTACAGCAATACTGAGCTGTACTCACTCTTTGCCTGAAGCTTGGCAGAGCAGGACATTGACATAATTCCAGTTTTACTTTTTGATGTTGAAAGCATTAGAATGTTAGCTCTGGAAAGCATTATTTAGTCAATGTGATTTCTGCCTAGTCAAGTCCAGTGAGAGCAGCTTTGAGTAATTTAAAACTTGAAAAGTTGAGTATTTGTTCCTCTAAAAAAAATCTTACTTTATTCAAGCATTTAATTTTTAAAAGAACTTCTCAGTTTTCCCCTTGGAGAACACAAAAGAAGAGAGCATAATGACTGATTATTACTTAATTCTCACGTAAGCATAGCATCTTAAAATTTGCAACAGGGCTACTGATTAAGGTGCACTTAGTCAGTTAAAACATGTAAAAAATTAATGGCACGCTCAGTCTCCTTGACAGTACTCTAGTGATTACCTGCCCCCGTTTCTTTAAGAGTTAGTGGATTTTTTATTTTTATTGTTTACTCTTAACTGAAAACAAAAGATGACAAGTTTCTCATTTACCATACTGCATATTGCTTATAATTAGGACCAGAAATGAATGCTTATTTGAAAGATGGCAAAGAGCAAGCTCTTCTTTGCTTTAAAAAAAAAAAAAAAAAGTTTTTTTTAAAGCTTATTCCTGTTTATTGTTTTAAAGTGGGCTGAGATATGTCTATACCTTGCTTTTCACCACAAATTACAGAACAAACAAAAATTAATGATCTAAAATGTATTCATAGAGTTTTAGTTTCTAATTTAATCTGCTTTTAAAAATTTGATAAAGCAGTGCTTTATTTTGAGTAAATATAAGGTAATTCATCATCGTGGTGTTTTTCTTTATGTTTAAACTAATTGCTCATAGATACGTGTTAAAAATAAATGAATTCAAGCTTTTGTGTGACATCTGTTTTTATTAACTATGCAGACTCATTTACTTAAACAGACAGTATTAATGTCTCTTGATTAGGCAGATTTAGAAATAGTTTTCCTTGTACAACAGAAAAGTAAATGAAAGTTTCTTCAGTGGGAGTAGCTCCAAAAATTTGATTTCAATTGTTGTTACTTTAAAGAGAGGAGCATCTTAGGAATAGGCAGTGAACTTCCAAATAAGCTGAAAAGGAAGAACGATGAGAGATTTCATGGCACTGCTCATTGGGACAGACAAGCCTTATACACAAAGACAATGAGAACACAATATATAGTAGTTTAAAATATGAGCTCCAAATGAAGGTCACAAGATAGAATCCACTAATTGATTTCAAGAGTAGCTGCTTCTCAGGTGTGCAGCTCTACCTGTCTGGAGCCACAGGGGTTTATTTATGTTAACAGAGGTTAATGATTCTGGAAAACCCAAGTAGGCCAACTAGTTAAATCACTAGTAAAATCCAGTATATCTTCTTGAAGAGGAAGTCAAACACATAAAGAATTAGTTTATGTAAAAATAATTTTTGAGATCTATTTATTATAATTAGCAATTTTGATAATTCTTTTCCAAATACAATTTTATTAGAAACGTTGGCAGGGCTATCAATACGTACTGTTTGTACTTTATGTGATAACTAGAATGAAAAGCACATTTTTTAAAAAGAATATTATAGGCCTTCAAAAGAAATTATTATTTAAATATATAATTAAAATATTTTATTTGATTGTTTCTGTGGGCCCATTTCTATCACATATTAGTCAAAGACATCATTCCTAAACCAAACCAAACCTGTTGTCATTGAGTTGATTCCAACTGAGAGTGACCCCATATGTTACAGAGTAGAACTGCTCCATAGGGTTTTCTTGGCTGTGAACTTTATGGAAGCAGATGTCACTGTTAAGTGCCATCAAGTCAGCTTCAACTCATAGTGACCCTGTGTACAACTGCCTGGTCCTGTGCCAGCCTCATAACCCTTGCTATACCTGACCTCATCGTTGTCGCCTCTGTGTCAATCTATTTCACTTGAGGGCCTTCCACTTTTTTTTTTACTGACCCTTCACTTTACTAAGCATGATATCCTTCTCCAGGGAATGGTCTCTTCGGGCAATATGACCAAAGTAGGTGAGATGAAGCTTGGCCATTTTTGCTTCCAAAGAGCATTCCAGCTGCACTTCTTCCAGGACAGATTTGTTAGTTCTGGCACTCCATGGTACTTTCAGTATTCTTTGCCAGTACCACAACTCAAAAACATCAACTCTTCTTCAGTCTTCCTTATTCATGGTCCAGCTCTTATATGCGTATGAGGCAATTGTAAATAACCATAGCTTGGGTTAGGCATACCTTTTTCTTTTTTGCAGCAGATTTGCCCAGTGCAGTATGTTGTCTGATGTCTTGACTGCTGCTTCCATTGGTATTGATTGTAGAACTAAGTAATATGAAATCTTTGACAACTTCAATTTTTTCTCCATCTATTGTGATGTTGCTTATCGGTCCAGTTGTGAGGATATTCGTTTTGTGTTGAGATGTACTCCATACTGCAGACTGTAGTCTTTAATCTTCATCAGTAATTGCTTTAAGTCATCCTCACTTTCAACAAGCAAAGTTGTGTCGTCTGCATATCATTGATTGTTAATGAGTCTTCCTCCAATCCTGATGCTGCACTCTTTTTCATACAGTCCAGTTTCTCGGGTTGTTTGTTTAGCATGCAGATTGACTGAGTATGGTGAAAGGATACAACCCTGATGCACTCCCTTCCTGATTTTAAACCATGCAGTATCCCCTTGTTCTGTTTGAACGACAGCCTTCTGTACTATGTACAGGTTCCTCATGAGCATGATTAAGTGTTCTGGAATTCCCATTCTCTGAATGTTATCCATAATTTATTAAGATCCACACAATCGAATGCGGTTTTTTTGGGGGAGGGGGGACCCTGAATGGCTATTTATTTATTTATTTATGTCAGTTCGCTCACCTATCCTCACACCCCTGGAAACCAACAAAGAAAGTTCCCTCCCATATATAAACCTTTCCTTGACTTTTTACAGTAATGAACTAATACTATGTTGTCCATTTGTCAGTGACTTCTTTCACTCAGCATAATGTCCTCCAAGTTCATTCATGCTATGTGGTGGTTTACATATTCTACATTATTCTTTAGGGTTGCATAGTATTCCATTGTGTGTATGTACCACAGTTTGGTTATCCATTCTTCTGTTTATGTGCACGTAGGTTGTTTCCATCTTTTTGCTATTGTAAATAGTGCTGCGATTATCATGGGTGTGTCTTGTCCTGGCTGTCACTTCTTTAGGATATATAGTTAGTAATGGGAGTGCTGGGTCAAATGGTATTTCTAATTCTAGCTTAGAAATCACCATACTGTTTTCCACAGTGGTTGTATCATTTGACACTCCCATCAGCAGTGTATGAGAGTCCCATTCTCTCCACATCCGCACCAGCATCCTCCATTTTCTGTCTTGTTGAACTTTGCCATTAGTGCTAGGGTGAGATGGTATGTTATTGTTGTTTTGATTTGCATCTCTCTAATGGCTAATGATCATGAGCATTTCACCATGTATTTGCTGGTTGCCTGAATATCCTCTTTGGTGAAGTGTCCATTCATGTCTTCTGCCCATTTTTTAATTGGATTGTTAATCTTTCTGTTGTTGGGTTGTTGGAGTTTTCTATAAATTTTAGAGATAAGTCCCTTGTAAGATATGTAATTATCGACAAGTATGAATTTGTTGCTGTTATTTTGTTATTTGCTTTTTCAAGGTGTTGATTTCTTTGTTCCTTATTTTCTGTGCTGAGCTCATTTTGTTTATGAATCATGTTATCACTTCCTTCATTGCTACTGTTTTAGTATTTACTGGTCCTTTTTTTTATTTTGATGTGAAGGTTTATCATTTTTCTTTGAGGTTACTCTGTGATTTGTAATTTCTTCCCAAGTTTAGAACAGTCCGTTTTATCTTGTAGTTGTCTTGACTTCCCTACCATTTAGAAGTTCTGTAACTACAGAGTTTTTTCCCTCTTTTTGGTTTGTAGTTGTCTTCATTTGTGAATTGATGTCTCTGGTTCCCTGTTTACAATCTTGTAGGCTTATTTACTTTGGATGTTTCCATAGCTGGGTTGGTTTCTGAGTTATGTTATCATGTGTATTAATGGTCAGTTGTTTGCTGTTGTTGGTTCTCTGTCCAAAAGGACTCCCTTTACCATCTCTTGTAAGGTTGGTCTGGTTTTAACAAATTCCACACAATCAAATACTTTTGCATAGTCAGTAAATCACAACTAAGCATCTTTCTGATATTCTTTGTTTCAGCCAAGATCCATCTGACATCAGCAATGATATTCCTTGTTCCACGTCCTCTTCTGAATCCAACTTGAATTTCTGGAAGTTCTCTGTCAATATATTGCTGCAACTGTTTTTGGATTATCTTCAGCAAGATTTTACTTTCATGTGATATTAATGATGTTGTTCGATAATTTCCACATTCTGTGGGATCACCTTTCTTTGGAATGGGTACAAATATGGATCTCTTCTAGTCAGCTGGCCAACTAGCTGTTTTCCAAGTTTCTTGGCATAGATGAGTGAGTGCCTCCAGCATGGCATCTGTTTGTTATAACATCTCATTGGGTATTCAGTCAGTTCCTGGAGTCTTATTCTTTGCCAGTTCCTTCAGTGCAGCTTCGACTTCTTCTTTCAGTACCATTGGTTCTTGATCATATACCACCTTCTGAAATGGTTGAATATCGATCACTGCTTTTTGGTACAGTGACTCTGTGTATTCTTTCCATCCTCTTTTGCTATTTCCTGAATCACTTGATATTTTGCCCATAGAATCTTTCAGTATTGGAACTTGAGGCTTGAATTTTTTTCTTCAGTTCTTTCAGCTTGAGAAATGCTGAATGTGTTCTTCCCTTTTGGTTTTCTAACTCCAGGTCTTTGCACATTTCATTATAACAATTAACTTTGTCTTCTCATGCTGCTCTTTGAAATCTTCTGTTTAGCTCTTTAATCTTGTCATTTCTTCCATTTGCTTTAGTTATTCTCCATTTAAGAGCAAGTTTCAGAGTCTCTTCTGACATCCATTTTGGTCTTTTCTTCCTTTCCTGTCTTTTTAATGACCTTTTGCTTTCTTCATGGATGATATTCTTGGTGTCATCCCATAGTTCCTCTGGTTTTCAGTCACTGGTGTTCAGTACATCAAATCTGTTCTTCAGATGGTCCCTGAATTCAGGAGGGATAACATCAAGGTCATATTTTGGCTCTCATGGACTTGTTTTAATTGTCTTCAGCTTCAGCTTGAACTTGCATATGATCAGTTGATGGTCTGCTCCACAGTCAGTTCCTGGCCTTGTTTTGGCTAAAGATACTGAGCTTCTCCATAGCCTCTTCCCACAGATGTAGTCAATCTGATTCCTGTGTACTCCCTCAGGCAAAGTCCACATGCATAGCTACCATTTTTGTTGTTAAAAATAAAGGTATTTGCAATGAATAAGTCATTGGTCTGGCAAAATTCTATCATGCAATCTCCAGTGGTATTTCTATCACCAAAGCCTTATTTTCTAACTATGGTGATTCTTTTGTAATTCTTCTTTGTTTCCAGCTTTTGCATTCCAATCACCAGTGATAATCACTACATGTTGATTGCGTGTTTGATCAGTTTCAGACTGCAGAAGTTGGCAAAAATCTTTAGTTTCCTCATCTTTGGCTTTGGTGGTTGGTTCATAAATTTGATAGTAGTATTAAATTTTGATAAATTAATAATAATAATAATAACCATTAATAAAGTTAATAATAGTATTAATTTCCTTGTAGGCATACGGATATTATCCTGTCACAACAGCATTGTGCTTCAGGATAGATCTTGAAATACTATTTGTGATGATGAATGCCACTCCATTCCTCTTCAGTTTGTCATTCCCAGTGTAGTAGATCATATGGTTATTTGGTTCAAAATGGCCAACATCAGTCCATTTCAGCTCACTAATCCCTAGGATATTTATCTTTATGTGTTCCATTTCATTTTTGACAACTGCCAGTTTTCCTGCATTCAGACTTCGTACAGTCCATGTTCCAATTATTAATGGATGTTTGCAGCTGTTTCTTCTCATTTTGAGCTGTGCCGCATCAGCAAATAGAGGTCCCACAAGCTTTACTTGATCCACATCATCAAGGTTAACTCTACTCTGAGGAGGCTGCTCTTTCCCCAGTCATATTTTCAGTGTCTTCCAACCTGAGGGATCATCAGCACTATATTGGACAATGTTTTAGGGCTATTCATCATGTTTTCCAATAATATATCAGACAGCATTTCACAGCTATTAATGAGGTTTTCACTGACCAATATTTTGAGAGGTGGATGGCCCCTTCTTTCTTCTGAGTCTGTCTTAGTCTAGAAGCTCTGCTAAAACCTGCCCACCATGAGTGACCCCGCTGGTATTTGAAATACTAGTGACATAGCCTTCAGCCTCACAGCAACACAGAAGCCACCACAGTTCAACAAACTGACAGACGGGTGGTGGATGGAAGCAGATAGCTTGACCTTACTACTTAAGGGATGCCACTGGGTAGGTTTGAACCACCAAGCTTTAGGTTAGTAGACGAATATAAACCATTTGCACCTCAAGAGGGCTGACTCAGCAAAAATGGGAACAGATCTTTTTTTTAAGCTTTTCTTTCCAGAAAAGGGTCTATTGACACCTGTTGTGACTAATCAAGTAAACATCTGCTAGAGTAATCAATGAGTGCCAGATGCTTTGCTAGTACAGTAGCATTGTGATTCATCATCATAGTCAAGAAAAATAGGTGTAAATACTCCTGTTTCATAGAGATTAATGCACATAGAGAAAAAGTAATAAAGAAGTAGTGGATTGTGAATCTAGATTCAAACACAGGCCTTCTGACTCCAAGTCCATTGCTTTTATTACATGAATATACACATCATAAGAAAATGTTGGAATTAACTCAAGGCTCCATGGGTTAATTATTTTGGCTTAAAAATTAGGCTATCCTTTCAAAGTTCATTTGATACATTCATTAACTGATTGACTATTTTTTTTTAACCCATACCACTTACAAACTACTATGTTAGTAGCCTTGTGAGGTAAAGATGAATCCCTTACCTTTTAAGACGCTTACAACTGACAAATTAACAAAAAGACCAAAGAGCTATTTAATTTATGGGTGGGATAGGCATTCTCTGAGTGCCGCCAAGTGATATGTCTTGTCACGTTGTTGTTGTTATGTGCCGTCGAGTCAAACCCGACTCATAGCGACCCCTCCTTGGGTTTCCGAGGCAGTATCACTACGGAAGTAGGATTGCCCAACCTTCCTTCCGAGGAGTGGCTGGTGGGTTTGAACCCCCAGCCGTCTGGTTAGCAGGCAAGTGTCTTAGCTACTATGCTACCAGAGCTCCCAAATAAATATTTGTTGAATGAATGAATGGGCTCAGCTGCAAGTACATTGATTAGAGAGGGCTTTGTGGAAGAGGTGAGACTTTTGGCAAGGCCTTAGAGGAGCTAAGATTTGGATACCTGGAGAGAGGGTAGTGATGGAAAGGGTGAAATTCCAGGCAAAGGACACAGCATAACTAAAGAGCAAGTCATGTTTAATAAACAGTGTTTGTGAATATGGCACAGGACCAGGCAACATTTCCTTCTATTACACGCTATGATTAGGGGATGACTTATGGACACCTAAGAACAGCAACAGTTGGAGTTCCAGTAAGATGGTGGAATAGGCAGGCAAACTACACAGACCCTCTTCAACAAAGAAAAGAGGAACCAATTAACACAGATACAGAAGATAATCCTGGAGCCCTGAGCTTTGAAAGGAAGGAT
>NW_006921768.1:3818671-3829943 GCF_000298275.1 Orycteropus afer afer
TATTGTGTTTTTTGTTTTTGTTTTTTTAATTTTTTTTCTTTTTTGGTGATTGTTCCTGTGTGCTTATGCGGTGTATTTTTTGCCTGCTTGCTTTTCCTTTTTTGATGGGTTTTCTATCTTTGGTTTTGTCTAACTGAGCAAGAGACAGACAGCAACCATGCCCATACAACACAGCATGTCTGCCCCTCCTGCACCTTTAATTACTAAATGAGCCACTACTTCCTTCTCCACCAATTGGCTGACAATAAACGACCACCAAGAAGAGCCTGACTCACCCTTAACTGCTCTTCACAAAGAGTTAACAGAGATCTAAATACATCGTCACAATGTCTCAGAGACAACAGACCATCACAGTCCACACAAAGAAGCAAGTTAAAGAAGTAGAAACAAGGGAGTAGGATACAGACTCAGAACACATCTCTGAGGAAGCAGCAGCATTGGAACTCCCTGATACAGAAGTCAAAAGAATTATACTTAGGTATCTTCAAAGAATTGAGAGACAGAGCAAAGAAAACACTGACAAAATTAAGGAAAACACAGACAAAACCCTAGAACAATTTCAGAACACAATGACAAAATAAATGAAAAATTAGAAATGATACACAATCTACAGATAGAAATCCAGAAGATCAATACTGAATTTTCAGAAATAGATAAACTGAAAGGGCAAAGGAGTAGAATCGAATAAATGGAAGACAGAATTAATGAAATTAAAGACAAATACCTGAATACGTCTTTGGAAAGGGATCAGTTAGAAAAAAGATCAAAACAAAATGAAGAAAGCCTAAAGTTCGTGTGGGATACCATCAAAAATGAATAATCTATATGTAATTGGAATTCCAGAACAGGAAGAGAAAAAGAAGACCACTGAGAAAATTGTCCAAGATTTGTTGGAAGAGAGCTTCCCTGATATGTTGAAAGATGAAAATATACCCATTTAGGAAATCCAATAAATCCCAAACAGGATAGACCCCAAAAGAAAACCACCAAAACGTATCATCATCAGACTCATCAAAAACAAAGACAAAGAAAGAATCCTGAAAGCAGCATGGGAAAAACTAAAAGTTATCTACAAAGGACAACCTATAAGAATAAGTTCTGATTTCTCAGCAGAAACCATGCAAGTGAGAAGGCAATGGGATGGTATGTATAAAACCCTGAAACAGGAAAATTTCCAACCAAGAATTATATAGCCACCAAAATTGTCCCTCACATATGATGGTAAAGTTAGGAGATTTCCAGATCAGCAGAAATTAAGGGAATTTGTTAAAACCAGACCAGCCTTACAAGAAATACTAAAGGTAGTCCTTTGAACAGAGAACCAATAATAGCAAATAACAACTGACTATTAATACACAAGATGACATAACCCAGAAACCAACACAACTATGGAAGTATCCAAAATAAAATAAGCTTTCAAGATTGTAAACAGGGAGTCAGAGACATCAGTTGGCAAGTGAGGATGACAGCTACAAACCAAAAAGAGGGAAAAAATAGTGTTATTACAGAACTTCTAAATGCTGAGGAAGTCAAGAGAGTTACAAGATAGAATGGATTGTTGTAAACTTGGGGAGAAAATTATAAATCACAGGGTAACCGCAAAGAAAAATGATAAACCTTCACATCACAATAAAAAAGAGGACAAGCACAAATATTTAGCAAATACTAAAATAAGAGCAACAAAGGAAATGATAACATGATTCATAAACAGTGAGCTCAGCACAGAAAATTATATGGAACAAAGAAACCAGGAACACTATGGGAAAACACAAAGAACAGCAACAGTTAAGGCTTTTGAAGGCTTGGCCAGAAGGAATCTTTTGTATAGAGGAGCAGTAGAGGTACAATTTGAAATAGAGGTTTGAGCCCAATGTTAAGGCCTTTAAATGCTAAGTTAAAGAGTTTCGTTTTATTCTACTGGCAGTACTTACTATTAAAGATTTTAATCCCCAGGAGATGAGGAAGGACATTGCCCAAGTGGTATTTTCTGTGGACTTCTTGCTCTCGGTGCACAGGATGAATTTGGTGCTAGAGTGAAAGAAAGAGACCAGAGGAAGGAGAACAGAGAGAGGCTACGTGTTGGTTTAGAACAGTGGGGACGGGATCCCAGATGGACTGAATGACTCTGGCATCCAGAAGAATGCTTGGCAGAACTTTTTTTTTTTTTTTTTAACTTTCACTCTGTGTATTTATTTGTAATATTTAATTTTCTGTATTTTAAAACTTAAGTAATTTCATACTCTCCATGTTGTTCTGCAGCTTGCCTTTTTCACATAACTTTTTTTTTCCTGAGATAACCATGTAGTTGCAGGTCAGTCAGATGTGTCATATTCTATTATATGTACATATCACAATTTATCCGTTTACATTTTAATAGACATTTGGGTTGTTCCTCATTTTTTGTGATTACAAACATCCCGGCAGGGAACATTTTCATACACATCACTTTGTGTACATATGAGAGTTTCTCTGGAATATTACCTAGGAAGATAATTGTTGGGTTGTACGGTATGTGGCTCTTGGCTTTACTAACTATTGTCAGTTTATTCTCCAGTTTCCATTACAACCTGAAATATAGGTTAACTTTGGTATTTTAAGATTTTTAATTTTTGACATTGTTAAGAGTATGAAATGATATTTAACTTTTGAAATTATACATTGGCCATTCTTCTGGAATTGCCTATTAATACCTTCTGCCGATTTTTTTTAAATTAGGTTGTGTTTTTCATATTGATTTGTAATTATCAATATATTTCACATATTGGAATTTTCATGAACTTTTAATAATTATGGCCATTATAGGTAAAAGGATTTTAAAAAATAAAAACTTTTCCCAATGTGTGAGAATGTCACCTCTGGTTAACTCTCTAACTCTGTTCCTTTGGTATTCTGGTAAGATTGTATATCAATTCTGTGTCTAGGCAACATTGTCTGTGGTCACAGTGACTCCTGATTGGTAAACTATACCTAGAATGGGAAGATAAATTAATATAAATACCTGACAGTAGCTTTTGAGAGGGCCTGAAACTTGTTAAAAGAGGTATTGGTGCTCACAGAGCAGAAAACTTCTAAGTGGGCAATTGCTGCACCTACCCAGTATGGACCTTGCATCAGACCTAAGCTCCTGCTTGAACCAATGCACTGTATGGGGCAAGTGCTTCCATAAAGGAATGCCTAATGCTTCCCTGCTGGCAAGCTGTGTTTGGCCTTGGATCCTTCTCACTAGACCATTGCCAGGTGTTTCTGTGATCGTTTTGTGAGTCTGAATGTTTAGTTGCACTTTGATGAGTGTCACAGCTATGTTTGCACTTAAAATAAAACTATCTGAAAGATATTTAAAGAATTAGTTTCTGGTATATGTTATATATCAATGAAGTGTTTTTCATTTTCTCTTAATTTTCTTGTGAGAACTTTTAAAATATAATTTCTGCCTCCTGATGATGCAGCCTTGATCCGCAGTAATGGTCCCTTCTGGCAAAGGGGGGATATCATAATGCCTGAAGTGCTCTGCTGCATGAATTTGAAGTGCTCTAAGAAGAATTTTCTTCTCCAGGATGGAGCGGGCACAGCTAAAGAGACACCGGTGCTTCTCCTGTCAGTCTCTGACCATTTTTCATTGCTTTCTATGTTTTAGAAGTGATGGACTTGAACCAAGGGAGTTCAGCTAATGGCTGGCAGATCACTGTTGCAGTAGTCAGGTCTCTTTTCCACATTTTTAGCTCAGCCCATCAGTGTGCTTTGTTTTCATGGAAACATATTTTTCCAGTATCCAATATCCACTCCAATTAGTGAATGATATTATGTTATTCACTGGGAAAATAAGATTTGATATGTGGAAAGCATTCTACGTACATTTTAGGAACAAAACAGCTGAGATAAAGAGAAGTATATTATGCTCTGTATCATTAAAAAATATAAATATATTTCTATTCATTTAGAAAAGTTGTTCATTATGACTTTTGTGTAGATATCTACATGTATATTTGTAGTATTTTAATTAATCATTTAAAAATTTCAGACCTTTAGCTAATCCTTGTTGGAGTCATATGTGGTTGACAGCCCTAATTCAACAATAGGAATTTGTTTGCTTGGCCTTTGGTCTTTAGAATAAATGGAAAATGCTAAAACTTTAGGCTTACCTTAAATTGCTATATAAGAGACAAACACGGCTCTTACTTTTTTCCATTAAAAATGTTCGTATACATGAGAATGAATATTCTGCTTGCTCACTATTTAACTTCCTTCAGGATAAAAGAAATACAGTCTATTAGATCAAGGTTGGAATTAAGTCAGCCTTCTCAGATTCTCTTCCCTCTTCCCACATTTATTACCAGCTTTCTTTTAGATAGAAGGCATTAATGGCACAGTGGTTAAGCATTTCAGTCAGTAGTTTGACCCTACCTGCCAGGCTCCGTTGGAGAAAGATGGGGCAGTCTGCTTCTGTAAAGATTCACAGGCTTGGAAACGCTATGGGATAGTTCTGTTCTATAGGGTCAGAATAGAATCGAAGGCAACATTGTGTGGGTGTGTTTTAGATACAAAGCACTTGTATCCACTGTCCCCTTGTCCTTCTTCTTCCCTGAAGTGTGTACAAACCCATTTTAAAGTTATATATGAAACATATTGAGACCATGGTTTTACTGGCAGAATGGGCCGTTGTGCCTGCGTTACCCTCGCCAATAGTCACAGCCATGCCCCTATCTGGGCTCTGAGTCAAGTGCCTTCACTAAGCGTTGCTCTGGTTTCCTTTCTGTATGTGAGGACCTAATTATTACTACTTTGCCTCTCCCCTCTCCTCCATATAAAAGTACTTCAGTGTGTATAGGTTTGATCAATCTATGTGGTTACTCCCTATGGACAGAGGATTGGGCATGTTAATTATCCTGGTTATATGCTTAATCATTAAAGTTACATGAAAGTTAATACAATATGTACCATAGTACAAACCAGACTCAGTTTGAATCCAAGCTGTTACACTTATTGTAAAGTGGATGTATTGTCAATATATATACCTCATAGGGTTGTTTTGAATGTGTGTAAAGTGCTTAAAACTAGCCTTAGCACTTACTAAGCACTTAGAAAATATTAGCTATTCTTAAAATTCCTTTCATTTGAAGCTTTGATATTTAAATCCCCACTGCCATCTAGTAGATTCTGGCTCATGGCCACCCTACAGGACAGGGTAGAACTGCCCCATAGGGTTTCCAAGGCTGCAGACTGCCTCATTTGTCTCCCATGGAGTGACTGGTGCATTCAAACCATCTTAACCACTGAACCATTGATATTTAGGTGGTATTAAAGTGTGAGGAGGAGCTCCGGCAGCATAGTGGCTAAAGCACTTGACTGCTAACCAGAAGGCTGGCGGTTCAAACCCACCAGCCACTCCTCGGAAGGAAGGTTGGGCAATCCTACTTCCATAGTGATACTGCCTCGGAAACCCAAGGAGGGGTCGCTATGAGTCGGGGCCGACTCGACGGCACATAACAACAACAAAGTGTGAGGTGCTTGCTAATTTCTTTAAATAGAGTTATAGTATCTGCTATGTCTACCGGTGTTTTTTTCTGTTTAACTTTATTTTACATGTGTTGCTGGACTAGGACTCAGGCTTCATTGCAGTGTCTTGCCATCAGATTCATTATATTCTAACCTTTCTCCTGTCAACTAGAGAATGCCTGTGATTTTGTCATTTGCGTATCTTTCTGTAAGAGCATACTCTCATGTGTAAGCAAGAGGTGAGGTTAGCTTTGAAGAGTGACCTTTTATGTAATATGCTGTTTTTTCTTTTCATTGCCTATCATAGGCACCCAGATAGGGTGGCATTTTCCAGTAAAATGTCTGTTTGTTTACTTACTAGTTCATATTTCAATAATTATAGTGTTTCTTCTTTTTTTAGTAAGCTGTTGGTAAATATTTTTTAGTCTTCAGTCATTTTTTAGAAAGCTAGAAATCCCATTTCGAAGTCTGTGTTTTTAAGAAATAGATTCCACATTAAAATAAGTGATATCAATTATGTTTTTACGAAAATCAAACTGAGATGGAGGTTAGTGTACTATTCTATAATTTTTTAGTTGAATCTATAATTTTGCTTGTGAAATGTGAAGGTAGTAATTTCCCCCCTCATTCTGCTTAAAACAAGTGATTAAGTATAGAAACTAGCTCAGCACCAAGCATAGATGGCCCCTTAATTGTTTAAACTCTACCTTCTTGATTTAGAATTAACACTCATTTGGAACTGTCGGAGCCAAGAAAGAATATTTTTGAAATGTTAAGACTTATTTCTACTCTTTGAGCCTTTATTCATATGTTGACAATATCTAAGCAACTAGATATTTGACCTTCACTTGATTTTGTTTTAGATAACTTTGTTAAGGATGCACAGTTAAGGTTCCAACTTTATTTCTTGGTAGAAGTGTTGAATATGAAGTGATGAGTTAGAGTAGTTGGTTTTTATCAGATTTTCTCCACACTTTATATTTGACTTGTCGCTCTGACTAATATGCCTTATGTTTAACACTGAGTCAGGAACCTGCTATGGTGAATTTGTTCTTTACACAGTCATTTAAATTCTCCATATACATGTAGCATACTGGTGGCCAATCATAAACTTTTATGTGAGCGTTCCTCCCTTAATGACAAAACACAGAAGTTTATGATACAAGTTAATACAAAGATTGAGAGCTTTGCTGAGTGCTTTTACTCTTAGTACTTCATTGCTTTGACATATTCTTCACACTCTGAAGTTTGGAGATCAGTGTTGGAGACTCTTCTATTCCTAGTTTTATATTTAATTCACTGTAAACTTTCATACATACAATTGCTATATAATATCAATTTAGTTGTCTAAAAACTTCACAAAGTTCTCTTACATCTGTTTTATAATTACATTTTCTTCTATGAAACCCTTTCAGACTCTGTGGAATAAAATGTTGAAATGTAACAAAATTGCTGTGATTGCCATCAAATTTAACAAACTTATGTTTATATAGGGAGCTCTTATGGCATAATGCCTAAGGCATTTACTAAGCTGAAGGCTGGTGGTTCAAACCCACCAGCCACTCCTCAGAAGGAAGGTTGGGCAATCTACTTCTGTAGTGATACCGCCTTGGAAACCCAACGAGGGGTCGCTATGAGTCGGATCCTACTTGACAGCAGTGAGTGTCATTTTTTGGAGTTTGGGTTATGTTTATATAGTGCCAAAGTATTGTAATAAGAGCAATGGAGAATACAAAGATGAGTCAAACAGTCTTTGTCCTCAAAGAGCTTATAATCACAGCATGGGTCCACTTTGAAGTTTTTAATATGCTTAGAGTAAAAATTAAGTACATAGACAATCATAATAATAACCAGTGCTGTAACAAGAATATAGTAGTTTTATACTTTTATGTCCCCACTTCCTTATACACTGTCTGGCAGATATTATGTGCTCAATACACACTTACAGATTGACTGAAAGCTGCTACCTTTAAGTAGTATGATGGGTTTGGGAGATTAAGAGAGGTGAACGATCTCATTTTTATGAAAGGCTTAGTGAAGACTTCATGAGGCAGTGGCCTCTGAGGTACTAAATCTTGGAGGATCACTTGCTATATAATATCAGTTTACCCATCTGAAAAGCAGGGAGTTGCATTGGCATGTGTTGGCATGGAAGTACCAGGCTAAGTCAAAGAACAGTGTATAATCCAGTTTGTTAAGAGCTCAGAATATGTAGCTAAGGCAATATTTGGTGGACAGAGCTGAAAAACTAGGTAGATTATACTTGCTTGTGAATGCCAAATCCCTATTTAAACTTCACAGAGTAAGAAAAAGTAAAAAGGAAAGAGAACTAACATATTTATTGAATACCTGCTATGTGTTAAGAATTATGGTAGACATTTAATAATACATTTAATCCTGAAATGAGGAAAGTTCTGTCTCTGTTATGCATCATGGAACTGTGATGCTAATAAGGAAGAGATAAGAGATTTGAGATGGGTAGAAGTTACTAGGAGAATATTTTCAAGAGGTAAGGAAATCCTAGCAATTGTATAGAGGGTTTGGAAAGATGATAATGTGATAAAAAGAAACTGCAAAAGTAGAATCTAAGATCTTGGAAAATGATTAGGTTGGAACATAGACAAAGAGGAGTTAAGGAACGTTTCCATTGACAGATGGTTCTTCTGGAAAGGTGAGGAGTTTGATTTTGGATACATGTAGGGAGAAATGTCTATAGAGGTTAGAAATTGGGCACTGATGGTAAGGAGATATCTTGAGAAGAGAAGTATAAATTTAGCCTCATTTACATAGATAGTATAATTGAAATTACATCAGGAGATAAACTTTAACTTTGGAAGAGTAGCATTATAGAGAGAAGAAAAAGGCAAAACTATCTTTCAAAAGATGCCCATATTATTTTGTGGCAGAAGGGCATTAATGTCAGGGAGAAGTGGATCAGGTCAGGGAGGTAGGAAAAAGTGAATCATGATAGTACAGTGTGATTGAAACCAAGGGGTGAGATCATTCTAGAAGGAAAATGGTATATCACAAGATCAGTATCCAAAAAAAGCCTTAAAAAGTCAAATGAAAATGAGATCTGAAAAAAGGTGTTGTTATAGAGGCTGAACTGTGCAAACCTGAAGGGACAGTGAGAAAATGCAGTTTATCTGAAGTTCTCAAGAGGGGCAGTAACCTGCTGGCATATTTGGAAAGAGGAAGGGACAGTTTCAATTTTCACTGTCCCAGTGACTGAAGGCATGCTACTTGGCCAACAGTCCAGCAGAGAGGGAAAGAGTCTCTGCTGTGTTGTTGTTGTTATGTGCCATCAAGTCAGACCCAACGCATAGCAACCCCCTCCATGGGTTTCTGAGGCGGTATCACTACAGAAGTAGATTGCCCAACCTTCCTTCCGAGGAGTGGCTGGTGGGTTTGAACCACCAGCCTTCTGGTTAGCAGTCAAGTGCCTTAGGCACTAAGATACCAGAGCTCCTTTGGAAGCACCGTAGTGAATATTTAATGAAAACAATGCCTAGAAGTTCATAGCGATTTGCATAGCTGTCAGTGGTCTCTCAGTGTCCTACAGACTTCTGGAACAGAGGTGAATCATTGTGTAACCTAGGCAATGCCTTATAGAGTGTAGCTGTTTTGTTGTTGTTGTTGTTGTTGTTGTTTTTCTTTTTGAATAGATGGATTTTATTGCATTAAAATTATCACCCATAGTTCATAGGTATCATCTCATTTCTATAATTGGACAACTCTTAGATCTTACTCATCAGCCTGTCAAACAGTTCCATATTCAGAGACACAGATACCATCCAAAAATTTCCAGATATCCTTGTGGTTTTTTTTTTTTTTTTAATTTTATTTTACTATTTATTTATTGTGATTTGGGTGAAGATTTACAGAGCTTCACTTTCCATACAGCAGTTCACATATACTCTGTCTCATGTCATTGACCACAGTTTACCACAATGCAACAACTCCCCTCCCACTTCCTTCCTCCCCATAGTTACCTCTTCCCAGTGTCCATCCCTCCATCAGAGTGTAGCTGTTTTATAAATTTTTGTTTACAGCAGCATTGCAGGAGGCATAAAAACAGCAATTTGGGGATAGAGTCTTAATTTCTGTCCTCACTAATTTGGCCTTAATTAAACTACCAAACTTCTCTCTAATCCTTGCTTTCTAGCTGTAAAATGAGGGTAACCTGGTACCTATAGGGCTATAACCAAAAAAAAACCACAAAAAACCCACTGCCATCAAGTGAGTTCTGACTCATAGTGACCCCCATTGGGTTTCCAAGGTGGTAAATCTTTATGGAAGTAGATTGCCTAGTCTTCCTTTTGCAGAGTGACTTTGGGTGAACCACCAACCTTCTGGTTAACAGTCAAATGCCTTAGGCACTGCGTCACCAGAGCTCCTTTATAGGGCTATGAGGAGGGTTAAAAAGGAAACACATGTCCAAATGACTGGCACGTGGTTTGTAATCTTCCTGTTGTATAGCCTTGAGTAAGTTCCTAGAGTTTACTGAGCCTCAGCTTAAACCAGCCTCTTGGTATTTGTGAGGAACCAGTAAGAGGTCATGCACAAAGCACCTGCCTAGCTTTGCACCTGTTCTACTCTGTTCCAGGAGTCAAGGGCTGACTCAGACAGCTAACAACAACAAAGCGTTGACTCCTGTGTACGTGGCAGTCCATGAGTAACTATGGAAAGCCTCTGCTTTTTTGTGTGCAGTGGTTAAAAGCACAGACCCTTGAATCAGACTGCATGCATTTAAATCCTGACCGTTTTACTATGCCTCAGTTCCCTCATCTGCAAACTGGGAGAATAACAGTACTAGCCCTGTAGGATTGTTGTGAGGAAAATAGATGTAAATATCAGGAAAATACTTAGACCAATGCCTGGCACATGTTGTTGTTGTTGTTGTTAGGTGCCGTTGAGTCGCTTCCGACTCATAGCGACCGCATGCACAGCAGAACGAAACACTGCCCTATCCTGCGCTAGCTCCATGATCCCTGCTATACTTGAGCCCATTGTTGCAGCCACCGTGTCAGTCCATCTTGTTGAAGGCCTTCCCCTCTTTTGTCAACCCTCCACCTTACCAAGCATGACATCCTTCTCCAGGGAATGGTCCCTTCTGACAACATGACCAAAGTAGGTGAGACGAAGTCTGGCTGTCCTTGCTTCCAAGGAACATCTTGGCCGTACTTCCTCCAGGACAGATCTGTTAGTTCTTTTGGCAGTCCATGGTACCTTCAGCATTCTTCGCCAGCACCACAACTTAAAAGCATCAACTTTTCTTTGGTCTTCCTTATTCATTGTCCAGCTCTCACATGCATACGAGGTGATTGGAAATATCATGGCCTGTGTGAGGTGCACCTTAGTCCTCAAGAAGACATCCTTGCTCCTCAGCACTTGAAAGAGTTCCTTCGCCGCTGACCTACCCAGTGCTCCATGTCGTCTAATGTCTTGAATGCTGCTTCCATTGGCTTCGATTGTAGAACCAAGCAATGTGAATTCTTTGACAACCTCAATCTCTTCTCCATTTATCGTGATGCTGCTTATTGGTCCAGTTGTGAGGATTTTTTTTTCTTTATATTGGGATGTAATCCATACTGCAGACTGTGTTCCTCAATCTTCATCAGTAAGTGCCTCAAGTCATCCTCACTTTTAGCAGCAAAGTTGTATCATCAATGTATCTCAGGTTGTTAATGATTGTTCCTCCAATCCTGATGCCATATTTTTCTTCATATAGTCCAGCTTCTTGGATTATTTGCTCAGCATATAGATTGAATAAGTATGG
>NW_006921768.1:3831331-3854465 GCF_000298275.1 Orycteropus afer afer
ATTATTTCTGTCACCAAGACCAAATTTTCCAACTACTGGTGATTCTTCTTTGTTTCCAACTTTTGCATTCCAGTCACCAGTGATAATTAACACACCCTGATTGCAAGTTCTGTCAATTTCAGACTGCAGAAGTTGATAAAAATCTTCAATATCCTCATCTTTGGCTTTGGTGGTTGGTGCCTAAATTTGAGTAATAGTCATATTAACGGGTTTTCCTTGTAGGCGTATGGTTATTATCCTGGCACATGGTAAGCACTAAATGTGTTTGTGTAAAAAGTAACAATGAAATAATGTTTCTTTTGCCTTCCCCCACCCTCTTTTTTAGGTCTGTTAAGTGATTTTTAAAGAAGCCCTGGTGGCACAGTAAGTGAAGTGCTTTGCTGTTATGTTGTTATGTGCCATGGAATCGGACTCGACTCATAGCGACCCCTCCTTGGGTTTCCGAGGTAGTATCATTACGGAAGTAGATTGCCCAATCTTCCTTCTGAGGAGTGGTGAGGTGCTTTACTACTAACCAAAAGGATGGTAGTTCAAACCCAGTAGCTACTCCACGGAAGAAAGATGTGGCAGTCTGCTTCCGTAAAGATTACAGCCTTGTAAGCTGTATGGAGTTATTCTGTTCTATCCCATAGGGTCGCTGTGAGTCAGAATTGACTTGAGGGCACAGAACAAGTGGTTTTAACTTGCTGTAATTTGAGTAAGATGCCGTGTTTATTAATTTTTTTATTTTTTAAAAAAGAGGGTACTCTATTATAATCAAAATGACCATGTTTAAGGGGAAATGTTAAATAAACTTAGAAAAACAATGAGACGAGCCTTCGCAGTTTGGCCTGACTGGGTAATGTAGCTGTGGTCTTGAATCTTGCATGTACAATAATGAAAAAACTCCACTTTAGCTCCCATTCTAGTCAGTAGCCATTCAGTAGCAGTGGCAGGCTGGTTTAGAACTTGTCTTTGAAAAAATTGGGTATTGCATTTACAAATCTGCCTCCATTTCTGTGGCAGGGAAGATTTTCTTTATTAGGAAATCATTTTTCTAACAAAACTCTTAAGAACATATCCCATATCATGCCCCTCAGTTCCTAAATCTTGTCAGAGATAAAAGGTTTGTATGTAAAGAACCAAGAGATTTTATTACATCACTGAGGACTTAGCTAGATTTAGTTCAGTTTTGTTTTTTAGAAGACAAGCTTAGGCAATATGACTATGAGACCAGAAGAACTGGATGGTCCCTGGCTACACTGTCAACCACATGGAGGAAGGTCAGTGCAGGAGATACTGGATAGAGTGGGAGAACAATGTAGAACAAAACTCAAAATCTTAAAAAATAAATAAATAAAAGACCAGGTTTGTTGGTGAGAGCCAGGTGAGACCCCTGAGACATGGACCTTAGCCACCTTTCAGGTCCGGAATTGAACTCACTCCTGTGGCTTCCAGCCAAACAATAGATAGGCATATGGGGTGAACATTTATGTCAGGTAGAGATAACACTCCTTGGAGTGATCAATTGTGGGAGAACTGAAGGGCAGTGCACAGGGAGACAGCTGGGGTGGCGGCGGGTAGTACATGAGAAGGAAGGACACAGGAAAGAGGTTACTATGGGGAGGAAATGGGAAGAGAGCTGTTACATTGTGGGGAATTGCAGTCAATGTCATGAGACAAAATGTGTAAATTGCTGAATAGAAAATGAATTTGCCCTGTAAGCTTTCACCCAAATCACAATAAAAAGTTAAAAAAAAAAAAAAAAAAAAGACAGGCTTAGGGTGGGACAGTGGTGTTCAATGGTAAAATTCTCACCATCCATGTTGTTGTTGTTGTTATGTGCCGTCAAGTCGGACCTGACTCATAGCGACCCCTTCTTGGATTTCTGAGGAAGTAGATTGCCCAGCCTTCCTTCTGAGGAGTGGCTGGTGGGTTTTTGAACCACCAGCCTTCTGGTTAGCAGTCAAATACCTTAGGTCCTACACTACCAGAGCTCCTCACCATCCATGTGGGAGACTCAATTTCAGTTCCCAGTCATTGCATTTCAATACATTATGTTGCTATGATGCTGAACAGCTTTCAGTGGAGCATCTAGACTAAAAAAGACTAGGAAGAAAGTCCCAGCAGTGTACTTTTGGAAAATCAGCAAGTGAAAACCTATGGCTTATGGAGTCTGATGTTATTGTATGTGGGATCAGTATGAGTTGGGGGCTGACTTGAATTGGGTGTCTACTCAGCGGCAGCTAAAAACAGTAGCTACAAAATGATAGGCTTAAACAATTGCTTCAAATAAACAGAATCAACTTCCATTTGTTCTGTTGTGGTGACATCTTCTCTCTTTTAACAGAGGTTCTACTAGATCTTCTCTGTGTGCAATTCATGGCAACCCAAAAGTCTCTTTTCTGGAAAGGCAAGCAGGCTTCATCTCTTGTGCCAACTCCTATTGATTATAGTGATTGCTTGGTGTGCTGTGTTGAGAAGAATTGTGAGGCCACATACAGGCCCAGAAGTGATTAATTAGCAATGCCTGCTGTGCAAGAGGTAGAGGGGTAATGACAGCATATCTGTTGTGCATTTGCCTAACTTTGATGGGATCCAGTGGTAAGGTTCAGCTTTGAGATACACAGTCTCATTTTGGATCTGAATATTTTTGTCTTTTTAATTAGTATATATCTATTGCTTTTTTTTTTTTCAAATACAAATAAATTAGGAATCATCTATTGGCTTGGGTTATTTACAGTTACCTGTGTGTGATTTTCTTTGCTTGCTTTAAGGAAGAGCTTACATATTTCCAACTTATTTTCAGTTCTCTCACTTCTGAAATAAGCAAATTATTCTCTAACTTTTCCTTGAGCTTCTCTTGCTTAATTGACATGTAGTTTTGATCTTTTGTTTGTAAGTTTAACCCAAAATACTCCTCAATCCTGGGTAATTTCACTTATTGGACTATTGATAAGTTAAACACTTGAAAGCTTGGACACATAACAAGTAGCTATTACAGGGAGCTCTGGTAGTGCAGTGCCTAAGGCACTTGACTCCTAACCAGAAGGCTAGTGGTTCAAACCCACCAGCCACTCCTCGGAAGGAAGATAGGGCAATCTACTTCCACAGTGATGCTGCTTCGGAAACCCAAGGAGGGGTCGCTATGAGTCGGGTCCGACTCAACGGCACATAACAACAACAACATAACAGACTTAGAGGTACATCTCATTCCTTGAGGAATGTTTGTGTGTGTGTGTGTGTGAATGTGCATGCATGAATTGCCCTTTGACTTCTCTTCCTGTGGGCCAGAGATAATTCCTAGATCTAACTGCTGAAGTCTAAAGTTATTTCTTCTATTTTGTTTTCTTCTTGTCAATTAAAGTAAGCCTTTCGTGTATTGACAGCTGACAAGGAATTCTCTTTGTTTGAGGTAATAATGGGAAAAAGCAAAACTTTGAATTAAACAAAAATACACTGCCATCAAGTCAGATCTGACTCATAGCGACCCCTCCTTGGGTTTCCAAGGCAGTGCCCACTACAGAAGTAGATTGCCCAATCTTCCTTCCAAGGAGTGGCTGGTGGGTTTGAACCACCAGACTTCTGGTTAGGAGTCAAATCCCTTAGGCACTATGCCACCAGGAGGGCATTTTTGACATTTTACAATTAAAGTATGTGTTGTTGTTGTTGTTGTTATGTGCCGTTGAGTCAGACATGACTCATAGCGACCCCTCCTTGGGTTTCCAAGGCAGTATCACTATGGAAGTAGACTGCCCAGCCCTCCTTCCGAGGAGTGGCTGGTGGGTTTCAACCGCCAGTCTTCTGGTTAGCAGTCAAGTGCCTTAGGCATTATGCTACCACAGCTCCTAAAGTATGTGTTAGACTTTTTAAAGTTAGGAGTCCCTGAGTTGTGTAAATGTGCTTAGCTTCTGGCTGACAGGTTGGTAGTTTGAGTCTACCCAGAAGTGCTTTGGAAGAAAGGCCTGGTGATCTACTTCTGAAAAGTCAGCCATTGAAACTCCATTGGGCACAGTTATGTTTTGTCATGCATGGAGTCACCATGAGTCAGAATCAATTGTGGCAACTGGTTATATATACACATGTACACAGTGAGCTTACATATATCCTCATCATTTCTCACTGATACTCTTGCTCCAGCTTCCTAGGCATTCTGATGTCATTTCTTAAATTCCATACCTAGGTAACTGTCTAGGGTAAACCGTCTTTAAAAAAAATTTTTTTTAATTGGTCCTGTTGTTTACCTGCTCAAAACCCTTCACAGGTTCTCTGTCCCATACATTCCTCCTTTGTGCCTGTAACAGCCTAGACCATGAGATGACATTTCTCATAATGTTTTTTAAGTTTTGTGTCCTTTTCTGTTTGCTCTCCTTGATTGATTATGAGTCCCTGGATGGTAGGGGTTTTGTTCTTCATCTTTTATCCTCAACACTGGGTGTAGTGCCTTGCGCTAGGATACTGAATAAACATTTCTTGAATGAAATGAATGACTGTAGGATTTAAAAAGAAAAAGAGAGTAAGAGAACTGAAAGACATCAGTTCATGTATCAAAAAAGATATTTTTCAATTTTTAGAAACTAGTTTTGTGGCCTGTGGGGCTTCAAGGGAAGATTTCTTTTTCCTTTAATGTTACTTTCCCTCTTTTTTTCCAATAGTGCTGCTATGATTGCAATTATTACTACCCTCTCTTAAATGAAGATAAATAATCTTAACATTTCACTATTTTGAGAGGGGACAAAAACAGAAAACAAAGCATTGATGTGAGGGGAAGGTGAAAAATTGTCAAATGCATTCAGAAGCATTTAACAAGTGACACTTGAAGCTGAGTCAGAATTGACTCAGACTGCTAAGAAGTAATGATATGCTGTGAGGGATGCAGCCGTATAGACAAAGATGAAACACATGTTCTTTAGCACCTTTTCTCACAAATGCATCTGATGCCTGTGGAAATTTGAAATAGATGAATAATTAATCATTTGCTCAGAACACAGCATCTTCACAAAGAGTAGCTTTTTGCCTAGCTTTGACAATTCTATTTGTACAGCCAAATTTGTGAATACATGAAAACTGTTAGTAGGACCTTAATTAAAACAGCTTGTCGAGAAAGATAGCTGCCTTACTCTCACATTGCCTGTGTGGTGCTCCTGTACGATACAGTGAGAACCATAAGCCAAGATTCTTCCAGGCCTCTACACTGTGTGATTGTCACTTTCTCTTGGCTGTATTTGGGAGAAGTTAATATACAGGAGATTCAGGGAATAATTTTAGTTAGAAGAGCAAATCTGGTTTAACCCATCAGAGTTAAGGGTGGCAAAAAGGTGTGTGAGCACTTTCTCATTTAAGTAATAGGTTTTAACACTGAAATGTTGAAGAAACAGCATGGTCTAGTCTCTGGCTTTGGTTAGGTAAATGTTGCAAACAGTTAATGTGCTTGCCTGCTGACCACAAGGTTGGAGGTTCGAGTCCATCCAGAGGCACTTAGGAAAAAAAAGACCTGGTGATCTCTACTGACAAATCAGCCATTGGAAACCATATAGAGTATGTTTCTACTTGGATATACATGGTCGCCATGATTTGGAATCGACTAGATAGCAACTGATAAAATAACAGTTGAGGAGGTTTTCTCCTTAGTTAATGTGTAAGTTATTGTAAAGTCGGGTACTCAAACTAATCTAACAGAAAACTATGGAGTTATCCATGTCTGGGACTTTGGCATGGATGATGTTGAGAGTCCCAGAACTAGATGGCTCTCATATTATTTTTTTAGCCCCAGGATTTTAAGATTCTGGTTTATTATCCATCCTGTTGGAGACTTTCATTAGGTAACACCGCCAGACTCAAAGGCCTTGATTAATCAGTGAATCAAATTCTTGTGATACATGGTTTGCTCTCTCACCCTTAAGCATTTTTAGAAGCCTAAATTGTATAAGGGAGCTCTGGTAGCGTAGTGGCTGAGGCACTTGACTGCTAACCAGAAGGCTGGCGGTTCAAATCCACCAGCCACTCTTCGGAAGGAAGATGGGGCAATCTACTTCCGTAGTGATACTGCCTCGGAAACTCAAGGAGGGGTCGCTATGAGTCTGGTCCAACTTGACAGCACATAACAACAACAACAACAACAAATTGTATAAGGGCATACGCCTTCATAAGTTACTAGGGTTCTCATTAATCCTGGCTCACAGATCACTTAAGAATTTCATTTGTAGCCAAGTGGTACTCCAGTGACTTCAAAGAATGAATGTACCTTTGAAAGGAGCCCTAATTTAGAATGGTTCGCATATACACTAATGGGGAAAAACCTGACTCAATAGTTTGAAGCTTCTGAAATCCTTGAATGGAGTACATATACAGAGATAGAAGTATAGTGTGCTGTTTCTACATTATTTAATTTCAGGAGGTGGTCACTTGGCAGAGGCATAGTTAGAAGTGGATTGCATGCCACAGTCCTTCTCCTCAACCCTCTTGTGTGGGAATAATCTGCAGTGGTATCATAGACATTTAGACACCACTATTTGCATAAGGCTTTTATTGGAAGTAACTCAACAAAGTAGCACTCACTTGTAGCTAGTGCAGTTGGGTGTTCTTTAGTCTCATTTTCCTGTGCGTCCAAAGCATGAGATCTTTAGTTAATGTAAGTAGAATATTACGGAAAGGACTTTCCTCTATCCCTTGCTCACCTCTTGGGGAGGGAGATCAGAGACCAACTGACATAATTCTATCTTACTTGTTATGAAATTTATTCTCATTGCACTTGTTACAAAATTTAACAAATAGATGAACTATATTCCATTATATTTTATCAGGCTTTAAAAATCTGGTATTTAAGTGGAATATGGAATTACAATGCTAATGGGTTTATGAAATAACATTATAAATGATTTAAAGTTTGTCCACAGTCTACAGCTTGCTGATCATGTCACCATCAGAGTTTATCTCAATTTTAATCATATAAATAAGTATGTGGTCATAGTGTATCAGGAAATCTTTGTAGATTAAAGATATCCCACCTTACACCAGGCTCAATTGGCACAACATAATACATAATAATCTTTTTCCACAACCTACTTTGGTGAGTAGCAGCCATCTAAGATGCAGCTAATCGTCTCATCTCGTCTGAAGCAAAGAAGAGTGAAGAGAACCAAGGGCATTTGGAAATAGCACTAGGCTGTGTTGGACCTCGAGACTGGAAGAACCTGATGGTGCCTGACTACTGATGCCAACTACTCGGGAAGGGGTCAACACTGGAGATCCTGGATAGAATGGGAGGAAAAACATGGAACACAATTCAAAAACACAATAACAGCCAGAATTACTGATTGCATGGAATCTGGTGGGACCCCAAGACTATGGCCCTGGGATATACTCCCAAGGGCTGGCTCTCAGCCCAACAGTAGTAAGACTTACATGCAGAGCAACCAACCCAGGACAATGTACCCACCTACTCTACGGAGATACATCCCTTGGAGAAATTGGCCATGGGGCACCAGAGCTGGACAGACAGGTGTACATAACTAAGAAGGGCACAGTGAAGGGGGGGGGTCACAGGGAACGGAGAGGAGGAGAGCGGGTTAGGGTTGGGGATGGTAATTGGGGAGTGAAACCAAATGTACACGAACTGTTGAATATAAAATAAATTCTGCTCTGTTAATTTGCACCCAAAGCACAATAATAATAATAAAGGTATGCTACCTTTTGGTACAGTGAGTTCAGTTTACTTTTTTTTTAATGTTTATACTGTGGAAATTTAGACTAGTATAATGAGCCACTATGTATGTTCCACCCAGCTTCAGAAATTATCAACATTATGCCACATTTTTAAATTATGAAAGCAATATTACTAAAAGTTTAGCAATTAGAACAAAAATTACCTGTGGCCCCATCAACCTTAATTCAACTCTTATCATCTTCTATTATTTCCTTATAGTTATAATATGCAGATATTATGTATGGAATTTATATCAAATGCTCAGCAAACAAAGAACTGATAATAGATCCCATCAGTTTCTATCCTCTTATGCCAGGCACTGAGCTGCCTTCCATGTAACTGATAGAATCTTCACAGTTACTATGCAATGTAAGCAGTTTCCTTCTATCTGCAGATCAGGAACCTAAGACTCAGAGAGGTTAAGTAAGTTGCTCAAGAGTTGTATATCCAGTATATGGATTCAAACCAAAGTCTTAACTCCAAAGGCCATGCTTTATTCTCCTTATAAAGTGGCCTTTTAGAAAAGCTCTTTTTTAAAGTTGCTATATACTCATCTTTTAAAGAAAAATGTCAGTACGTGAATTTTGACCACAAAACGTATAGAAGCAGTACTAGGTTAGATGCTATTGAGGATACAGAAGGAGAAAAGACACGATCCCTGGCCATCAAAGTGTTTATGCTCTAATGGCACGCTAACAGAGAATGTAAAATAGGGCTTAATTTGGTGGTACTCATTGTAAATGTTTATAGAAAATCAATGGAGAAGAAGATCATTGAGGATCATACTGTAGAAAAGAAGGCTGCTGGCAGATTTAGGATTTCTGCTGAAATTGAAGAGACTGACAGTATCAAATGTTTTTGGGGATGTGGGACAACCATAGGTCTCATACATTCCTGGTGGGAGGGCAAAATGGTGCAACTGCTTTGGAAAACAGTTAGTTTGTCACTTTAAATTAAGAATATATATCTGTGAGCCAGCAATTTTACTCCTAGGTATTTAATTTACCTAAGAGTAATGAAAACATATGTCTACAAAAAGACTTGTATTTGAGTATTCATAGCAGTTTGTACATAATCTCCCTATGTTAGTTTTCTATAGTTGTGTTACACATTACCACAGACAACACTCACTTGTTGGCTTACAGTTCTATAGATCAGAAATCCAGCATGACATGCCTGGATTCTCTGCTGAAATCGGTGGGTTAGCTGGGCGGAGTTCTTGTCTGGAGACTTTGGGAAGGACATTATTCTAAGCTCATTCTTCTTGTTGGCAGAATTCAGTGTCTTGAAACTGTAGAATGAGGTCCCATTTCCCTGCAAACTGTCATCTGGAAGTTGTCCTTAGCTCCTAAAAGCCACCCTCATTTCTCGACCTGTGACTTCCTTCATCTTTAAGCTAGCAACAATGCATTAAATCTTTTTCATGCTTCAGATCTCTTCCTTTTCTGCTGTTAGGTGGAGAAAACGCATTTGATTAGGTCAGGCCCTTTCTGATAATCCCCCATCTCAAAGCCAGTTGTGCTCTAACTTAATCGTTGAGGTAAAATCCATCATATTCACAGTCCTGAGTATTATGCAGGGCATGTACATCAGGGCCTGGGAGTGGAGAATCTTGGTTGCAGTCTTAGAGTTCTTACCATACGCTCCCAATTGGAAACAACACAGATATCTATTGTCAAGAGAATGGATAAACAAACTGTTCCCTCAGGAATGAAAGGAAACAGAGTATCGATATATACAACAACATGGATGGATCTCAAAAACTTTATGCTAAAAGAAGCCAGGCACAAAAAGAGTACCTACGCTGTGATCTCACCTATTTGAAGTTCTAGAAAAAGCAAAATTAATCTGCTGTAATAGAAATCATAATAGTGGTTGCTGGCAGGGATGGGGAGATTGGGGATTGCCTAAGAATAGGCACAAGGGAATGACCAAGCTGATGAAAGTGTTCTGTATCTTCATAGGAATGTGGATTACAGGTGCTTTAATTTGCCACAACTCTTTTTTTTTTTTTTTTTTTAGGATTTGGGTGAAGATTTACAGAGTAAATTCACTTTTCATACAGCAGTTCACATATACTTTGTCTCATGTCATTGACCAAAATTTACAATGCAGCAGCTCCCCTCCCACTTCCTCCCCATAGTTACCTCCTCCCAGTGTCCATCCCTTCATACTCTTCGAGAGGCCCATTGTCTGCCAACCCTGTATATGATCTTGGATACACTCTCCATTTAGACATACATAATTGTTTAGCTTGTTCACCCATCTATCCGTCCCTATACCCATGTTTGCTTTCTAATTTGCCACAACTCTTGAACTGAAATTACACACTTCAATCTGTATGTTGCACTGAACGTAAATTGTGCCTAAGTTTAAAAAGTGAGACATTACTTTATTGAGTCTTTGCTTTACCCTTCCCCAATCTTTTGGATTAATAAATGAACCACAATTGCTTATAATTACCAACATAAAATTTTAAAACTTTATAAATTATCTAGTCTAACTCTCTTGTAAACACCACTGCCTTGGTGAAGAAAAAAATTTTAAATTGCTAATGATAAAATCTGCTGTAGCCACCTTCTGCACTCATGAGGGGAGTTAAGACATTGTACCACTTGGTTCATGCCAGCCGAAAATATGACAGAAGGACAGATTTGCTAACAGCAATACATCTTGAAGTGTAAGCACAGAATCTGGATCAAGACATTTTACTTCGATGTGTTTGACAGGAGACATTTTCCTAACTGCGATCAATTTGATGAAACATTTTGCTGCTGCCCATGAATTGGCTGAGAAGTGATTTGCAAAAACTCCATTTTAGCTAATAAAGGACCAAAAACCCAAACCAAACCTACTGCCATCGAGTGGATTCCGACTCGTAGTGACCCCTGTTGGGTTTCCGAGGTGGAAAATCTTTACGGAAGTAGGTTGCCAGTCTTCCTTTGGCGGGGTGACCGGTGGATTTGAACTGCCAGTCTTCTGGTTAGCAGTCAGATGCCATAGGCACTTAGATGGATTTCACAGAACTGCTCCTTGTAGTTCGTATGCTTTTTTATGTTTTGTTTAAGCTGTCTTTCTTATATTAACTGATCATTGCATTGATTTCATATGATGCTCTGAGCTTGTTACTGACTTCAGGTTTTAGTGGATAATGAAAATATTTCAGTAGCTATGGAAATCATAATTTTTAAAAGTTTTTTTAAATTTTAATTAATTTAAAAAAATCTGAAGTTAACTTCTTGAGGTGTTTTCATGTACTGTATTTTTAATTTATCTTCTTAGTCTCTATAACGTTTTGTTTTCTACTTGAATTTTTTCTCTCAGGTCCTTGTGGAAGTGTATGTTCACTGACACCTCTCTAATTAGTCCAGACTCCTGTTAGTTTTTGGAGTGGTCTTCCATAGTGGCCAGAGTTCGTTTGAGTGACTTAAAAGAGAATTCCTTCATTGACTTTAACAGAGTGAGTAGACAGTCACTCCGTCTTACAAGTTATTCATATATTGAGTTACTGGGTTAAAAGTGTTGGAATTAGAATTGTTCAATTCTTTGAGGTTGGAAGAACTTATAGTCTTTTCTAAAGGTAATTTTTATATGACAGTAATAATCCCATCATCTTTCGTCTTCAGTATGCTTGTATCTGTGAGTTTTCGTGGTTTATCTGTGTTAAAGTATGGAGCTTTGGCTTGATTTACTCATGAATAATAAGATTTATGTAAACTGATTTCGTGAGATGAAAACTCTTTGTCTTGATCTCTGGTATTAAAATAATTTTCAAAAACATATCCACCATGTTCTCTATTTATGAGGTGAGGAATCCAAGGCAATAATTATAACTAAGAGATGTAAGATTTGTAGCTTAAATTAACCTGTTGATGTTGGATAAAGAGATTTTGTCTTTCATTCCCTTGCATAGTGTGCATGTAGCATTCGTCCTTCCAATTGAGTATTGTGCCCTGGTTTGATTTTCTTCTGGGGCCAACTTCTCACCCCACCTTTCTCTCCACCTCCAATATCCCAGCATACTCTTACACTTACATTCCTTCCCTGAATTGCTTGATTGGTGGATTAGAAACCATTTTTAAATGAAACAAGCCATCATCAAAGCAGGCATGTCATATAATCTGGTGATGTCTCTTTGTCTAGAACTTCAACTTGTTATTGGGGATATTTTAAAAAAATTACAGGCAGTTCCCAGGTTATAAACATCCAGTTTGCATACAACCAACCCCCAAAAGCCTATTATACTGAAAATTCAAGGTGCATACAATGGCTAGTAATAACAAATGGATGCTACCTTGTGTTACACATCAAAACATTATTATTATTACTGTATTATTATGTTAAAGATGCTTTAGTGTATCTGGAAGTGTTTCATTAACGTTTTTTATACATAGAAAGGTACATTATTTTATATTGTATACTAAGACAAACATTTGATTAATGGACATTAAATATGAACTGTACCTAACTGTTCCAACTTGTGTACAAATTTGACTTAAAAATAGATTTAGGAACGGAATGTGTTCATAATTCGAGGACAGCCTGTATTGGGTCAGGCACTGTTCTGATGTTTTCACGTATGTGTTATGGAAGGTGATTGCTTATTAGAAATAGATTAAGTTGACCAGACTCAAAGGAACTTTAGATATGTTTTATAACATTGTTTTGGCCATGAGAGTAGTTTTCTTGAAAAATGTTAAGAATGCTTAATGAGCATATATTACTAATACTAGTACATTTTGGTGTTAAAATGTGTGCCCCATGTGTTTTACTAATGCAGAGAATGAACTCACACTGCGTGAATAGATGTAATATCTCTAAAATGTTCGGTACAAGAGACTAACCAGATTTTTATCATTGAAGGCAAAGCTCAAAAACGAAAGTGAGAGAGTACACGTTTCCTACTAACTGGCCCACTTCATATGACAGCTCATAGGGAAGTGTTCAGGGCCTGTGCTGTGCTCTAGTGAAAGAAAGACCGTGCATCAGAATGTTTGTTTTGAGTGGTTATTTTTAGCAGCAGATCCAGAAATTATTTGTATTTTCATCTCAGGGTATACGTTTTTATTTATTATGGTGATTTCAAAAAGAGTAAATAATTTTAGACATTTGTATATAAGTACATGTGTGCATTGTGTGCACGTGTGTGTGTGTGTCTGAGAGAGAGAGACTGAGTCTGAGACTGTGTGTTGAGAAAGAGAAGAAAAAGACATCCCCTTAATAGCAGGAGGGGGTGTAGAGGCTTACTCAGTCTATTATCATAAAGCTCTGCTAATGTAGCTTCTGAGTCATGTGACTGCAGGAAAGGCTATTATCTCAATGAAAAGGAAACCGCTTTTTAGAGCAAGCAATAGAAGAGAAGGAAGAGGAATTTTCGAGTGTTCCACCATGCTGGATTGTCAAAGGGGGATCTGTCTGATCAGCAGCTAAAAAAGGATTTGTGTGGCTAGTTTGTCAGCTATCCTTAGAAACAAATGATAGAGGAGATAAGCAGTGGGATGCTCAGCATGTGCTTAGGTTTACATCAAGACATAATGTGGGTTTGGGCTGATAGAAGAGATTTGTCTCTGAGGCAATAAATTTATTGCTAATTGTAGGGTGTTTTTTTGGGGGTGGGGGGAAGAGTGATGTGTGATATTTTTATTTACATCACTGGCTGAAGATAAAGAGAAGCTGCTGCCGAACTCTGACTTGAACTGCAGAGGCTGTGGACGATTACAAGGTGTGTTTCAGAAGTGCTCTGACTTAATATTTGGTAATGTTCTTGGAATTCTGTGTGCTTGTGGATTGGATGTGCGTGTGTTGTTGGAGGGAGGGCTGAGCATGACAACCGGGCGGTGATAATGTTCTCAGGAACAAATAGACACGATGTGACCCAAATTGATTCCTTCGTGTTCCTTCTTATTTCTTTTGTGTTTATTTAGTGATTAAAGATTTACTTGCAGTTTCTTTATGTAGCCAAATGCAGTCAGTCTCATGCTTGCTTTAGGAGATATTTTGGTAAGCATTTTATGAAATTCAGAACAAGAATCTGATGCAAATCTCAATCATTAAAGAATAAATATAAGCTTTATATCTGTGTCACTGTTAATTTCTTTTTTCAGTGTCCATTTGTAACTCCAGGTGGAGCTTTGCAGTGAATTTGAAATTATTTACTTTTTGATTAGGTGATAAATAAACCTTTCTTTTTTGGCAGAGGCCTCAAATGCATGATTTTTTGTTGTTATGTATAGTACCTTCCTCTGATTTATGCATCCTTATGCTACTATATGCAGAAGGCTAAATGACATTCAGTTAATCTTCAGACTGCTTGTCCACTTTTGCTCATGCTAATGCTATTAATTCTCCTAGCAGTCTGTACCTTTCTCTTATCCTTGGAAGGTGTAGGACTTAAAAATCTGAGATTGGTGAAAGATAATCATAAGCTTTATTTGAAAAGGGATAACTGTTATGCAATATGTACCTGAGGAGTGAACTTGCTAATTTGTATTTTATGTAACTTCTAGAGCAGATATGCTCAACTTTAAAAAAAAAAAAAAAGCAGCTTGACTATGTTCCCAAATCATATGTGACTTGGAAATGGAGCTGAATTGTAGAGATTTTTTTTTAAAATTGAAACAGAGGAGATAGGAAATCTATTAGGCTGTTCATGCAATGTATACGCAATTTACAGAGAATTAATCCTTGCCATCTTTTCCAACAAAAATTAGAGGAGCAGCTCAAATATAATTTTTAATTATACTAAGTGCAGGAGCTTCTCCTTCCTTATGATATCTACAAACCACATCTTAGCACAATATAGTTAAATAAGTCATTACTCTTATTAAATGGAATTTTCTTTAAAACACACGCGCTACAACAATATTGGTACCTTAGCATAGTCTACCTACATAAAAGACAAAGTTACATGCTGGTTTAAACCCAAAAGGCATTAGCATAACAAATCATTTAAAACCTTTCTTAGTTTTAGCTTTTAAATTTTATTTTGTTGCCTTTTCTAAAACTTTTGAATGGTTCCAGACTTTTGAAATAATTCATTTATTACTTTTATTGAGCATCTAATATTGCAAGATACTTTATGAACACTATAGAAAAACAAAGGCAAATAAGATATTTAATCCAACAAAATAGCTTGTAACTGGCATTGGTTCCCAGCCTCAGTAAATACAACTATCCTGTGGTTAATGGATAAAAGGAATTTTGTGTAAGAGAGTACTTTATAGATGACTTTGTGAGTGACTTTTCACATGAGTGGGTTTGGGTGGTAGTTTTAATTGGTGGTAGTTTAACTGTGTGTGTCAATTCATTTTTCCTTTGTATCATAACAGAAATGAGTTTATTTGCAGTCTCCTGAGGAGCCCTGGTGGCCCAACAGTTACACTTTCTGCTGCTAACTGAAAGGTTGGCAGTTCAAACCCACCCAGCAGCTCTGTGGGTCAAAGACATGACAGTTTGTTCTGGTAAAGATTACAGCCTAGAAAACCCCATGAGATGATTGTATTCTGCACTTTAGGGTAACTGTGAATTGAAAATCAACTTGATGCCGTTAACTACGGCCAAAACAAAGTCAAATAGTGTTTTTTTCCTACCACATTAAATATCAGTCCTTTACAATCTTAAAGTACTTTCATGAAGAGATTAATACATGTTTTATCTAAAAATGTCTTTGCTTTTAGAGATTGGGAAGTGAGTAAGAACCTCAGTCTTATTATTAAAGTTGAAAGACACAAGTTTTGAGACCAGGGTAGTGTCTAAACAAGCCAGATGACAAGCTTGCAAATCTTGCTACTACTTCAGAATTCCAACCACAATAATTAACCACACGTATTATAATCAGGTCTGATCATGCTAGGTTTAGGGGTTTGCTTCTTGGAGGATTTTAATGTGTAGGAAAGATGGGGTGAGAAGAGAGATTGAAGGTAATCTAAGTATTCAGTGTTATAAAACTGGGTGAAATACGTTCATAGGACTTCTTTGTTTTTTCAGAAAGGTGAAGTTTGGGGAAAATTAGCTAGGATTAAAGTACTGGGCTATATTTTAGACTTAGTTTAATTCTCTGGTAGCCAGGGGAATATAAAATTCATGAAGTGAAAATTTCTATGTAACAACCAGCAAATTTGTCCAGAGTACCTCTTATAAGATTTACTCTAAAAATTATTGCTCAAAAATGCTGAGAAAGGTTTAGAATCAGTTGGCTAACTCATTTTTCTCATGAGTGCTGTATTCCTTAACATTAATAGGGTAAAAAGTGGGGCATTTTCTGGTATGGATCTTAGTTGTACCTATGATAATCTCTTTTCACCAAGTTCATAGTTAACATGTTGGGTTGGTGGTGTAGTGCCTAAGGCATTTGACTACTAACCAGAAGGCTGACGGTTCAAACCCACCAGCCACTCCTCTGAAGAAAGGTTGGCAATCTAGCAATCTACTTCTATAGTAATACCACCTCAGAAACCCAAGGAGGGGTCGCTATGAGTCGAATCGACTCAATAGCAGTGAGTTTGGTTTGGTTTTTGATGATACTCTCTTCACCGAGTTCATGGTTAACATGTAGGATTATAGCTTGTAATGTAATAATTACTAATATAACATAAACACACATTACTTTCTTTAAGTTTAAAAATAACTTAGTTATTACTATCAGTGTTTTATTAAAGATTTTGTGAAAAGCACCAAATACTATAATCTTGACTTTGAAGCAATTGTTTCTTTTTATAAGACTAGTCAAAAAAAAATGTGTTAATGTTTTGAGATAGAAGCATTCATCTTTATATATGTCAGATCAAATTATAATAATAAATTAATGAGCTAGAGTAAGAGCCATAAAGCATACTGAAGACATGCATATTTTGTTTTGTTTAGATCTTAATCCAAATGAATGATAATCATTATTTTGAAATCTCATTGAACAGCACACTCAAAGAAATTTCTTTATTTTTAATTGTTTATTAATTGCCTTTCCACATTTTACACTTCCATTTTAGAATACTGTTTGTGAATATATCCATTTTAATATGTCATTTTTACTCATGTTTTTTAAAGATAACATTTTGTAGGCTTTTGCTTTTACTTTCTGCCTCTCTTTTGGTGAGAATATTAGCAAAACAAAAGCAGTGTTAACCATAACACCATCCTTTATGTCACACTTTCTATGTCTCAGACATTGTTCTAAGGATCTCATATATACTAAAATTTATTTGGTCCTCATAACAACACTGTCTATACTATTCTATGTCCATTTTATAGTTGAGGAGACTAAGATATAGAGAAGTAGAGTGAGTGGTCCAGGGTCACACAGCTAGTAAGTAGTAGAGCAGGATTGAAACCCAAATAATCTGGCTCCATAGTCTGGGCAATATATATAGTTGATCCAAATGGTGCTTTCCTGGAATTGTTCATTTATTTTACAGTCATAGGATGAACTTGGTGTCTTCACTAGGAGAGAAATATATTAAAGTTGAAATGATTTTGTTTTTTAGTGTATGTATTTTTAATGACTTGACTTCTGGTCTATTTCTAATTTAAGGGTGTTTAAAGGATTCAGAAATATTTTATAGAAAGAAAGTAAGAGGGAGAGCCATTACTAGGAGGAAGCAGAGATTGCTACAGGAGAGGGAGTATGAATTTCTATGAGATTAGTGAAGAAGAAGGCCTGTAGTTGTGAGATTTGAGAGATGTGCGTTACATATTTTCTTACTTACCTACTTCTCCTTTTTCTTGGCAAATGGAGACCTTGCTGCTTCCAAGGTTCTTTACTCACTGCATTGCTGTGGTGTAGCTTTCAAGTTTTAAAAACAACAACAACAACAACAAAACCCACGGAGAGTCCAAATTAAGATCCTTGTTTTCAGACTTTGAGAGCACCTCTGGAATGTAAAGCCTGACTTAAGATGTGTTGTAAATCATTTTACATCCATGGAAAGTTCCCTAGAGCAGAGTTCTCGTCTATAGGGTCTTTGGATAGGGTTCCCTTGTAGTTCGTCAAATATAGTGGTTAACAGAATGTTTATTCCTAGGTAATTTCACTGCTTCTGGTCAGTAGTCATGGGAACAAGAGGTTTCATTGCAATAAATCAGTATCATTACATCCTTGAGTTGAAAGTAAAATTGGGGCATAGTTTTATCACTTGCCTTGATCCCTCTTTGAATAGTTTTATTTTAAAAATACAGATATAACTAATTTATTTCTTATGCTTTGAATCCTCCTGTTCATTTATTTAGCAACTACTTATTTTAAGGTTTATATTAAGTGTAATGTTACAGTTCACTAGTGCAGGAGAAGAGTAATTGACTGTCTTTGGAAGTAGGTGGAAAGCTGTTGACCAGGCACAGAAAGTACAAGATTCTCTAGGCCTTCATTTACCAATAAAGGAGCCATTTCTTAAACTCATAGTCTTCTAATCTGTAATTTCAGATTAGAAGAAATTTGAAATCCACATTCCTTGGCAGCACATGAAAGGCCCTTTCGTGATGTGACTCTGTGCCTCTAGTGTCATTCACAAATGTCCTCACCTGCTCTCGTGTTCTACCTCTAATGAACTGCTTGCATTGCTGTGAACAGTCTTGAATGCCTCATTCCTTGACACGTGCTCTTCTATCTGCTGCAGTCCTTTCTACTTGTGTGGAAACTCCTTAAGAATTAGATTGTTTAAAATAAATAAATGAAAAGAATTAGATTGTGCTGCATATTCTGAGGCAGTTTCCTTAATCCCATCCCTTAGCCCCTTCTCCAGTTTGAGTTAATCACTACTACTAGTGTACTTTCTTATATGTTAAATGCATACCTTTTGTAAGAAAAAATATCTCATGGTGTTTTTGGTGAAAGTTTACAGAACAAAACAGGATCCCTTTTAATAATTTTTTCCCCAATTTTTATTGTGATTTGGGGGAAAGTTTATAGAGCAAATTGACTTTCCATATAGCAGTTTACATACACTTTGTCTCATGACCTTGACTGCAATTTCCCACAATGCAACAGTGCCCCTCCCATTTCCTCCCCATAGTGACCTCTTCCCTGTGTCCTTCCCTCCCATGCACTCCTGCCCCCAAGCTATCTCCCTGTTCATAAACAGCCCTTCTACTCTCTCATGATTGATCTCTTCAAGGAGTGTATGTATCTGCCTAATGTAAAATATTCAGCTCATATGCCTATCTTTTGTTTGGCTGAAAGCCACAGATGTGGGTTCAATTCCAGACCTGAAGGGCAGCTAATGGTCGCAGTCTCAGTAGTTCTACTGGGCTCTATTAGACCAGTAAACCTAGTCCTTTTCTTTTTTTTTTTTCCTTAAATGATTTTGAGTTTTGTTCTACATTGTTCTCCTGCTTTATCCAGGATCTCCTACATAGATCCCCCTCTGAGTGGTTGACAGTGGTAGCTGGGCACCATCTAGTTCTTCTGGTCTCATAGTCATATAGGCTGAGGATTGCATAGTGTACCAGTCACTTGAACTGTTTCCATGCATCTTTGGTTTTCTTCATTCTTCTTGCTCTGGATGAGGAGAGACCCATCATTGCATCTTTTTTTTTTTTTTTTTGCAAGACCCACTTGCAAGCTTTTAAGATCCTAGTCGCTACTTGCCAAAGTAGGATGTGGAACAGTGTTTTTGTGTAGTATGTTATGCCAGTTGAGCTTGATGTCCCCTGCAACTATGGTCCAGAGCCCATAGTTCCAACTATTTGCTCTGTCTGGTACTACAACCTTGTCCCTTGTCAGCTGTACTATATACCTGGAAATTCTTACAGAACATACACATACACTTGTAGAAACATTGTCTGCCAACCCTGTACATGGTGATCGGCATACTCCCCCCTGCATGGACATACCTAACAGTTCAGCCTGTTCACCCGTATATCAGTGTTTCCCTTCACTGACAATGCAGTACATCGTTGTCATCGTCATTATGTGCCCTTGAGTTGGACCCAACTCATAGTAACCCCTCCTTGGGTTTCTGAGGCAGTATCACTACGGAAGTAGATTGCCCAGCCTTCCTTCCGAGGAGTGGCTGGGGGGTTTGAACTGCCAGCCTTCTGGTTAGCAGTCAGTTGCCTTAGGCACTACGTTACCAGAGCTCCCCAGTACTGTATGTGCAAAAGGATTCATTTTTGTTGTCTGTACCTCCCATGTACTTCTCCATGTCTTCCTCTTCCTCAGTACCACCATGTTGGTCACTCATATTTGGTACATTGCCCTTCTCCCCACCCAAATCAATACTTGTCTCTACCTATCTAACAGTGTTCCCTTTCTCTCCTCACACCCTTGGAAACCAACAAAGAAAGTTTCCTTCCATATATAACCCTTTCCTTGACTTTTTACGATAACGGACTAAGAATATTTGTCCTTCTATGATTGACTTATTTCACTCAGCATAATGTCCTCCAAGTTCATCCATGTTTTGTGTTGTTTTGCAGAGTACGTTATTCTTTAGAGTTGCATAGTATTACATTGTGTGTGTATACCATAGTTTGGTTATCCATTCTTCAGTTGATGGACACCTAGGTTGTTTCCTTCTTTTGGCTATTGTAAATAGTGCTGCGATGAACATGGGTGTGCATATTTATCTGTTCTTGTCCTGGCTTTCACTTCTTTAGGATACATACCTAGTAATGGAATGGCTGGGTCAAATGGTATTTCTAATTCCAACTTTTTAGGAATCACTGTACTGCTTTCCACAGTGGTTGTATCCCACCAGCAGTGTATGAGAGTCCCAGTCTCTCTACATCCTCACCAGCATTTGTTATTTTCTGTCTTGTTGAACTTTGCTACTAGTGCTGGAGCAAGATGGTATCTCATTGTTGTTTTGATTTGCATCTCTCTATTGGCTAATGATCATGAGCATTTCTTCATATGTTGCTTGGCCACCTCAGTATCCTCCTTGGTGAAGTGTCTATGCATGTCTTCTACCCATTTTTTAATTGGATTGTTTGTCTTTTTGTTGAGGTTTTGGAGTTTTCTATAAATTCTAGAGATAAGTCCCTTGTCAGATATGTCATTGCCAAGTATTTTTTCCCAATCTGTAGGTTCTCTTTTGACTCTCTTGGAGAAGTCTTTAGAAGCACATAAAAATTTAATTTTTAGAAGGTCCCATTCATCTAGGTTATCTTCTGCTGTTTGTGCATTTTAGGTTATGCTTGGTAGTCTATTTATGCCATATATTAGAGCCCCTAAATTTGCCCCTGTTTTTTCCTTGAGGAACTTTATAGTTTTAAGTTTCACATTTAAGTTTTTGATCCATCTGGAGTTAGTTTTTGTGTATGGTGAGTAGTACAGATCTTGTTTCATTTTTTTTTGCAAATGGATATCCAGTTTTGCCAGCACCATTTTTTAAAGAAACATTCTCTTCCCCATTGAATGAATTTCAGCCCTTTGTCAAAGATCAGTTGACCATAGGTAGATGGTTCTCAATTCTGTTCCACTGGTCTATGTGTCTGTCATTATACCAATACCAGACAGTTTAGACTACTGGGACTGTATTTAAGAACCGGGAGTGTGAGACTTCCTACTTGGTTCTTCTTCTTCAATAATGCTTTCCTTATCCAAGGTCTCTTTCCTTTCCATATAAATTTAGTCATTGGTTTTTCCAAATCCTTAAAAGAATGTTGATGGGATGTGGATTGGGATTGCATTGAATGTATAGATTGCTTTGGGTAGAATTGACATTTTCACAATGTTCAATCTTCCTATCCACAAATGTGGTATGTTCTTCTATTTATGTAGATCTCTTATGGTTTCTTGAAATAGTCTTTTATAGTTTTCTTTGTATATGTGTTTTGTGTACCTGGTAAGATTTATTCCCAAGTATTTCATTTATTTATTTTTGTAGCTATTGTAAATGATTACTGATTTCCTTATTTCTTTTTCAGCAATCTCTTTGCTGGTGTAGAGGAATCCAGCTGATTTTTGGATGTTGATCTTGTGTCCTGCCATTATGCTGAGTCTCTCAGTTAGTTGCAGTAGATTTTTGACTGAGTCTCTTGGGTTTTCTAGGCATAGGATGATATCATCAGCAAATAGGGATAGTTTGACTTCTTCCTTACCAATTTAGATGCCTTTGATTTCCCTTTCTGGCCTTATTACCCTGGCTAGGAGTTCCAATACAATGCAGTAGAAGTGGTGATAGAAGTCTTCTGTTCTGATTACGTAGTGCCGTAGTGCCACTCTGACAAGAATATACCACAAGTGGCATGGCCTGAACAAACAGGAGTTTATTCTCTCACAGTCTGGAGGCTCTAAGTCCAAGTTCAAAGTGTCAGGCTCTAGGGGCTGGGTGAAAGCCCCTCAACCTTGGGCTTTAGCTCTGCCTCTTCCTCTCAGCCCACTAAAGCCAGAGGCATCTCTTCACTCAGGCAGCTCATGGCTGCTGAGGCTAACAAGCCCAAAGTCATCAAATAAAATGGCACAGTCCCAATGTTACCAAACCACACAGCAGGCCATTAATTTAAGTCTATTGTAAGTCCCAAGGTTGGCAGAGCATGGCAGGCTGCTAACAACAACATGACTATATTCAGGGTCCACACATGCCATAAGCTAGAGACCATTCCCTAAGGCATCTACTCAGCTGCTCACAGTAGATTCCACCATGGAGTTGATTACCAGTCTCATCATGGGGAATTCTACATCCAGCTGCCCAGCCATTCAGCCAGGCCCAGCCAAGTTTGCACACAAACTGAACTGCCACAGCATCCTTGTCTGGTTCCTCTTCACAAGGGGAAGTGGTTTCAGTCTTCTCCATTGACAATAATGTTGGTTGTTGGTTTTGCATAGATGCCCTTTATTATGTTGAGAAATGTCACTTCTATTTGTTTTACAGAGAGTTTTGATCAGGAATGCCTTTTCTGCATCAATCAATACGATCATGTAGTTCTTGTCCTTTATTTATATGGTTGATGACATTGATTGTTTTCCTAATGTTGAGCCATCCTTGCATACCTAATATGAGTCCCACTTGGTCATAATGAATTATTTTCTTGATGTGTTGTTGAAGTCTTGATTTTGTTCAAGATTTTTGCATCTTTATTCATGAAGGATATTGATCTGTAGTTTTCCTTTTTAGTGATATCCTTGTCTGGTTTTTGTATCAATGTTACGTTTGCTTCTTAAAATGAATTTGGGAGGATTCCATCCACTTCTATGTTTTGGAATAATTTGAGTAGGATTGGTGTCAGTTCTCTGAATGTTTGGTAGAATTCTCTGATGAAACCATCTAGGCTAGGACTTATTTTTGTTGATAATTTTCTTTATGACCTGTTCAATTTCTTCTTTTGTTTTGGATCTGTTCAACTTTTCCACATCAGTCTGTGTCAATTTAGGTAAGTAGTGTGTTTCTAGAAATCTGTCCATTTCTTCCAGATTTTCAAATTTATTGGAGTACAGTTCTTTATAGTATTCTGATATATTATCCTTTTTTATTTCAGTCGGTTGTGTTGTGATGTCACCCATTTCATTTCTTATTC
>NW_006921768.1:3855428-3901689 GCF_000298275.1 Orycteropus afer afer
TAATCATTATATAATGTCCTTCCTTGTCTCATATGATGGTTTTTGCCTGAAAGTCAATTTGATCAGAAATTAATATTGCCACTCCTGCTGTCTTACAGTTGCCATTTGCTTGATATATCTTTTTCCAACCTTTGATTTTTAGTCTATTTTTGTCTTTCTCCCTAAGGTGTATCTTTTGTAGACAGTATATTGATGGGTTGTGTTTTCTAATCCATTCTGCAACTTTCTATCTCTTAAATGGTGCATTTAATCCATTGACATTCAGTATAATTATCGACAAGTATTATTTGGTGGCTGTCATTTTGTTACGTGTTTTTTCATGGTGTTCCTGGTTTCTTTGTTCCATATAATTTTCTGTGTTGTGTTCATTGTTCATGAGTCATGTTATCATTTCCTTCATTGCTGTTTTAGTATTTGCTAAATATTTGTGTTTGTCCTCTTTTTTATTGTGATGTAAAGGTTTATCATTTTTCTTTGAGGTTACCCTGTGATTTATAATTTTCTCCTTGAGTTTAGAATAGTACATTCTGTTTTGCAGCTCTCTTGACTTCTCAGCATTTAGAAGTTCTGTAACTACACAGTATTTTCCCTCATTTTGGTTTGTAGTTGTTCTCATTTGCCAATTGATGTCTCTGGTTCCCTGTTTACAATCTTGTAAGCTTATTTTTCTTTGGATACTTCTATAGTTGTGTTGGTTTCTGGATTATGTCATCTTGTGTATTGATGGTCAGTTGTTGTTTGCTATTATTGGTTCTCTGTTCTAAGGACAGTATCTCTTGTGAGGTTGGTCTGGTTTTAACAAATTCCCTTAATTTCTGCTGAACTGGAAATCTGATTTTGGTGGGTATGTAATTTCTTGGTTGGAAATTTTCCTTTTTCTGTGTTTTATGTATATCATCCCATTGCCTTCTCACCTGCATGGTTTCTGCTGAGAAATCAGAGCTTATTCTTATTGATTTTCCTCTGTAGATAACTCTTCGTTTTTTCTGTGCTGCTCTTATCATTCTTTCTTTGTCTTTGTTTTTGATGAGTTTGAAGATGATATGTCTTGGTTATTTTCTTTTGAGGTCTATCCTATTGGGGTTCGTTAGATTTCCTGAATATATTCTCATCTTTCATCATATCAGGGAAGTTATCTTCCAACAAATCTTGGACAATTTTCTCAGTGTTTTTTTTTTTTTTCTTCCTGTTCTGGAATTCCAATTACACATAGGTCATTCCTTTTGATGGTACCCCACGTGAACTTTAGGCTTTCTGCATTTTGTTTTGATCTTATCAGGGCGTTCCATGCTGCTGCTTCCTCAGGGGTATGTTCTGGCTCTGTATCCTGCTCCCTTGTTTGTACCCCTCTATCTTGCTTCTTTGTGTGGAATCTGATGGTCTGTTGTCTTCAAGACATTTTGACATTGTTATATTTAGATCTCTGTTAACTCTTTATAAAGAGCAGTTAAGGGAGAGTCAGGCTCTTCTTGGTGGTTGTTTATCATCGGCCAGTTGGAGCAGGAAGTGTGGATATGGTTTCATCGTATAGGCATGGTAGCTGTCTCCCATTTTGTTGTTAGACAAAAACAACGATCAAAAACCCATCAAAAAAGTAAGAACAAGCAAACAAAAAATAAACCACATAAACACACAGGAACAATCACCAAAAAATAGGAGCGGGGAGGACTTCAGTATCTCGGTCAGAGGTAATAAGAGAAAAGAGGTTGAGTGGGAGAGTAATGAAGAAAAAAATGGAAAAAAAATGCAGAAAGAAAAACAAAGAATGGGGAGAACCATGAGAAAGAAGAAAATGGGAACCAGGAACAGAGACGAGAGAAAAACCTGAAAACTAGAACCTGGGAGGGGAAGAATAAAGAATAATAAAAGGTAAAAAGAAAAAAAGAAGAATTTTAAAAGAGACAAAAACAAACTAGTTAAATTTAAAAAAAGGCAAAAAAATTGGGGCAGGAAGGGGCAGGGCACCCAGTTTCCATTGGAGCACACAGACTTGCATGGACTTCTTGCCAGCCCAGGAGGTGGATCGGAGTGAGGGATGACCACACTTCACTCAGAGGGTGTGGAGTATAAGATTAACAAGGGTAATATCACCTTTCCAGTCCTTCATGATCCGAATATCCTTGGGTTCCCAGCAAGTGGAGCCTATTCTTAGGTCCTTGGAATCTGAAAAGGTGTTACTTTAAATAACCAAAATTGAAGCGCTTGTAAACATTCAAAATGTCTACGCCCTCTGGACAGCCAGTATTCCACAGCTCAGCCTGTTTCCCTCTTCGCTGATACCAGTCACCGGTATTGTCCTCTATGCAACCCCTGGCTAGGAGGGCCAATTTTAGGTTAATTCTTAGGTCCTAACACCACTTGGCAATATCCTAGCTCTTTGTGCCGTCAGGATCACTGATGGACTGCAGCACCATATATCCCCTTTTCAGTGTTTTCAGTAGGTTCTTCCACTAGTTGGAGTTTAGTCCACTTTTGTATCCTTCCTTTCAAAGCTCAGCGTTCTAGGAGTATCTTCTGTATCTGTGTTAATTGGTTCCCTTTTTCTTTGTTGAAGAGGGTATGTGTAGTTTGTCTGCCTATTCCACCATCTTACCGGAATTCACACCATTTAACAATTTCTATACGTATTGTTCAGAGATATTGGTTACATTCTCCATATTGTGTCAACCTTCGCATTATTTCTGTTCTGGTTTTTCCATTTCCATTCATCCAGCTCCCCTGCCAATCCCCACCCCAACCTTCTCATCTTTGCTTTAGGGTAAATGTTAACCTTTGGGACTAATAATGGATTTTTTTTTTTAATTAAAGGAGCACAGTAATAATAGGTAATATTGTTTATTTTATGAACCATTCAATTATTTAGCTGAAATATCTTCTGAGACTTCTTTCAGTTCAAACTTTAAAGGGTATGTTGTTGTTATATGCTGTCGAGTTGGACCCGACTCATAGTGACCCCTCCTTGGGTTTCCAAGGCAGGCAGTATCAGTACGGAAGTAGATTGCCCTATCTTCCTTCCGAGGAGTGGCTGGTGGGTTTGAACTGTCAGCCTTCTGGTTAGCAGTCCAGTGCCTCAGGCACTATGCTGTTGTTGTTGTTGTTCTTATGTGCTGTTGAGTCGGACCCAACTCTTAGCGACCCCTCCTTGGGTTTCCAAGGCAGTATCACTAGGAAAGTAGATTGCCCCATCTTCCTTCCGAAGAGTGACTGGTGGGTTTGAACTGCCAGCCTTCTGGTTAACAGTCACATGCCTTAAGCTCTACACTACCAGAGCAATAATCTCAGGGGTTTCTCTAATCTGTACCAGCCTGGTAGATCTGATTTTTTTTTTTTTTTTAGAGTTTGAGTTTTGTTCTACAATTTTCTTCAATGTTGTCTAGGACCATTTTGTGTCCCTGGTCAGGACAGTTGGTAGTAATAGCTGAGTACCATCTAGTTCTCCTCGTCTCAGGGTAGATAAGGCCATGGTTCCCATAACCAGTTAATTTTGTAGACTAATTTCTTCTTTGAGTTCTTAGTTTTCTCCTTTCTCTTTTGCACCAGATGAGTAGAGACCAATATTGTACATACTTGTAAGACCCCAGATGCTACTTACTAAACTAGTATGTAGAACATAAACTTTATGGATTATGTTGTGCCAGTTGACTGAGTAGTACCACAAGTCTATGGTCCTAAGCCTTCAAACCCATTGAATCAACCCTGCAAAGTGTTTGGCAATGTCTTAGAAGTATCTGTAACTTTGCCCCCTATGTGCTTTGTTATATATATGAATATATATCCATATGTGGTAGTGGCCTGAGCAGGGCTGGGAAGGAAGCGAGGCAGTGGGGTGGTTTGGAGCAGCCTGATGGCGGCTGGGAAGGAAGTGAGGCGATGCAGCAGGTTTGAAGCAGCTGAGGGAGACCAGGAAATGAGCAGAGCAGTTTGGAACAGCTAAGGGAGACAAACTTGTCTGTCAGTTTGTTGTAATTTGGTGGTTGCTAAGACACACTCAGAAGAAGGAAGAGGCCATCTACTTCTCGAAGAATTGGCCAGTGAAAACCTTATGAATAGCAGCGAAGTACTGTCTGATATATTACTGGAAAACTACGAATAGCCCTGAAACATTGTCTGATATAGTGCCGGAAAATGAGCCCCTCAGGTCGGAGGGCACTCAAAATATGACTGGGGAAGAACTACGTCCTCAGAGTAGAACTGACCTTAATGGTGTGGATGGAGTAAAACTTTCAGGATCTCCATTTGCTGGTGTGGCATGGCTCAAGAGGAGAAGAAACAGGGGCAAACATCCATTAACAGTTGGAATGTGGAATGTACGAAGTATGACTCTAGGCCACCAAATCAAAAGCTTGCATAGCTATGTGATAGACCAGCTACTGAAAGGTAGAAGAATTGAACGTATCAGGTGATTTGGTGTGAGAAGCGTTGAGACCCACTGTGTATTTGTTGACTGTGGTGACAAAGGTGCTCTCTGCATCTTCTTCTAGTGCTTCTGTTCTGCCAGCCAGCCAACCCTTTCACACTCTTGCAGCATAACTTTTCTCTGCCTCATAACTTTGCCTCATATGTTGCTCCTTGTACCTTTATACCATCTCGTGGCCTCTTATATGTCTCTTCAGCTTCCTCTCTCTCTTCCCACTGAACAACTTTTTCTCTTACATAATCCAAAGATAGATTCAGTTTGGCTTAGACAGTTACCACTTGTCTTTGTCTGGATAAACCTTTTGTGCTAAGGCACCCCCAGAGACCTCAGAACAGCCTCTACACTGGGGACCCTGAATCAGATGCTCCTGTAGCTGGGGTGAGCAATATCTCATGCTGCTGTTATGGTCTCTTCTATGAAGGGAACTGGATAAAAAGCAGCTTCCTAGTAGCAGATTGTGAGTCCTTAGGAAGAGGTTATGGTCATGGATTGCTTAGAATATGTCTGTGTGACATTTACCAAGATCTTTGGGACTCTGGGTCTTGTGTTTCTTCACATCTAGAATTAGATCAAGGAGAGGGGTCAAGATTATGGCTTAGTCAGGCTCATTATGCTTTCCCTCTATACCAATGACCCAAGAAACTAAGTGAAACAGATGCAGATGGCAATTCTGGAACTCTGAACAGGATATTGAAGAAGGAAGAAAAAAGTCTAACACCAACTAGAAGAAGAAATTGAAAAAACGCAGTGAACGAGGAGTGAAACGGAGTGGAGGTGCTCTACCAGCCATCCTGGCTCAGCATGCCCATCTTGAGACAAAGCCAGTGGAAATCCTGAGGGAGGAACAGAGGAAGACTCCCAGCACTCCTAATAAGAGACAAAGAAACTGTATAGACATGCCCAAAGGGAAGCAAAGTGAGTGGGAGTTTCAGGGATTCTGGCATCCACAGAGTAGGGATGGAGCCAAGATGGAGTCAGCTATACTCACGAGTGGCAGTCCCAGACCCTCAAGGTGAGTGGCACACATGAAACAATAGATCCATAGACCATTAACAGAATGTCTTCCGTACGACTGGGCTCTGGGAAGCCCCACCCCCTCCTTGCATTTGACTGAGGGCAAGTCCTACACACCCACTCAACTACCAGCACTTTTCACTGACTTAGTGCTGCAAACACACTACCGCTAATTCATTCACCCTCTCCATGATCTGGCCAGTGGCTGTGATCACCCTCTTGTGCACTTGGCTATATGCCCACACATTCACCTGTCTGCCTCCCACTCTCTGATTAATGAGCAGAGGCATCCAGATTTTCATGCACTTGCCCACCACGTTCCACTCCCCTGACTCAGCAAGTGCCTGTAACCACGTGCTTGCCTGCTCACTTGCTACCCCCAAACCCAGCAAGTGGTAACAACTGTACTTGCAAATACTCACTCACCTGCTGACCTAGCAAGCAGAGAACCCACTCCCACACTCCTGTTCACTTGCCACACCCACCACCTCATCCATGCAGCAAGCTACATTGCCTGCTCCCACACCCTGGATTGATGACAGATGGCAGCCAACACCTGCCATCCCTCCCTCAACCACCCTGCAGAGTGAAGAGAGACCCGTACTCACACTACCAGCCACTGCCATGCTTACTGGGAGGCAGGTGTTGAGTACTACTATGCTACCAGACCAGCAACCAGCATAGCATACCCACCCCACCTACCTGGATGTATTAAAACAAAACAAAATCAGACAACACAAGCAACTATATCATCAATATATAAATAAAATAATACCATAATGCCTCCAAATAAAGAAGCAGGACAAAATGGCTCAAGCTGGTTAACAAAATAAATAGCTAGAAAACCTTCATAAAGAAGAAATGGTAATCAAACTACCTGATGAGGGATTCATACATAGGATCATACAAGATATCAAAAAAGCAAGGAAAACAAAGATGGAACTCTTGGAGAATTCAAATAGTACAAGAACAAAATGACAGTAGATAGATGATTAGAAACCATATAAAAACTGCAACTAAAAATCTAGAAGATGATTAACAATAAACTTTTGGAAATAAATCAATGAAAGAATATAGAAGCAGAATTGAAGCAGTGGAAGACAGAAATGGAAGACAAATTCCTTGATGCTAATTTGGTTTGAGGAACAGTCAGACAATAGGATGAAGAAAACCTAAGAGTTACGTGAAACAGTATCAAGAGGAATAACTACGTGTGATTAGAATTCTAGAATTTTTCAAGATTTGCTAGAAGAAAACTTCCTTAGTATCATGAAAGATGAGAAAGTATCTATCCAGGAACCTAAACAACCCTATACAGGATATATCCTCAAAGAAAATGACCAAAACATATTATCATCAAACTTTATAAAACCAATGACAAAGAATCCTGAGAGCAGCTGTGGAAAAATGAAATGATACTACAAAGGTGAACCAGTAAGACTGAGTTCTGATTTATTGACAGAAACCATGTAGGTAAGAAGACAATGGAATGACATATATAAAACTATGAAAGAAGAAAAATTGGTCACCAAGAATTACATATCCTGCAAAACTGTCAAGTACAATGGCCAAACTAGGACATTTCTAGATAAATGGAAATTAACAGAATTTATAAAAACCAGACCAACCTTACAAGAAATAGTAAGGAAATATTACTCAGAGAATTAATAATATCAGACAACACCCTGAGAGTGACACATGACATCAGCAGCAAGACACCAGCTCAGATAAAGAATTCTCCAAAATAAAGCTATAAGACTGAAAACAGGAACCAGAGACTCCAGTCTATATATGATGACTTCAAAACAAAAAGGAGGACTAAATAGTACAGTTATAGAATTTCCATATGGAGAGGAAGTCAAGGTGATTATTAAGAAATAAAAGACTTCTAAACTGAGGAAGATAAAGGTAGCTTTCAGGGTAACCACAAAATAGACTTCAAGTAAACACAAAATCTACAGTGGAGAAGAAAATGGAAAAAAAAAAATCCACAAAAAGAAACTAAGCACAGAAAATTAAGCAGAACAAAAAAAATAGTTAACACCACCAAAAAGAAGCACATAACAAAATAGCAGCACTAAATTCGTACCTATCGATAATCACACGAATATAAATGGTTTAAATGCACCAGTCATGAGAGAGCAACAGAATGGATAATATAATATTACCCATTAATAATGTTGTCTATAAGAGACATGGGAGCTCTGGTGGCATAGTGCCTAAGGCATTTGACTGCTAACCAGAAGGTTGGCGGTTCAGACTCACCAGCCACTCCATGGAAGGAGGACTGGGCCATGTACTTCCCTAAAGATTTACTGTCTTGGAAACCCAAAAGGGAGTTGCTATGAGTTGAAATTGACTCAATGGCAATGAGTTTGTTTTTTTATAAGAGATACACCTTAGACACAAAGATATAAATAAGCTAAAAATCAAGGGATGGAAAAAATATCTATAAAGCAAATAAACCAAAAATACCAAACTCACCACTGTCAAGTCAGTTCTGACTCATAGCGACCCCTCCTTGGGTTTCTGTGGCGGTATCTCTATGGAAGTAGATTGCCCAGTCTTCCTTCCGAGGAGTGGCTGGTGGGTTTGAACTATCATCCTTCTGGTTAGCAGTCAAATGCCTTAGATACTATGCCACCAGAGCTCCTATAAAGCAAATAATAGCCAAAAAAGAGCTGAGGTAGAAATATTAATTTCTGATAAAATAGACTTAAAGGCAAAAACCAGCAGATAAGAGAGGACATTATAAAATGATAACAGTGTCATTCTAGCAAGGGAGGACAGAGCAATAATAAATATCTATGTACCCAACGAAAGAGTCCCAAAATACATAAAGCAAACATTAACAGAATTGAAAAGAGAAATAGACAATTCTGCAGTAGTAGTAGACTTTTAACACACCACTTTCCATGAAGGACAGAACAGCTAGAAAGAAGTTAACAGAGATACAGGAGATCTGAATAACATAATCAACCAACTTCACCTCACAAACATACACAGAACACTCCACTCAACGGCAGCACAGTACACATTCTTTTGCAATACAGATGGATCATTCTCCAGAATAGACCATATTTTAGGCCACAAAACAAACCGCAACAAATTTTAAAAACTGATAAATACAAAGCATCTTCTCTCATCACAGTGCTATAAAATTACACATCAGTAACGTGAAGAAGTAATAAAAAATCTAATACATGGAAACTGAATAACACCCAACTTAAAAACCAATGGGTAATAGAAGAAATTACTAGATATATATCCCATTAATGTAAGAGCCATGGAAAAATAAAATAATAAGAGCCATGGTACAGGCAGATATACACACACCCATATTCGTTGCAACACTTTTCACAATAGCAAAAAGGCAAAAAACTTAAATGCTTATCAATGAATAAATGATTAAATGAGCTATGGTATATACACACAATGGAACCTACACAACGTTAAGGAACAACAGTGAATCAGTGAAACATCATAACATGCATGAACCTGGAAGACATTATGCTGAGTGAAATTAGTAAATTAAAAAAGTACAAATGCTGTGTGAGATCACTGTTGTAAAAAGTCAAGTAAAGGGTTTCACACAAAAAGAAATATTCTTTCATGGTTCCCAGGGGTGGGAAAGGAAGAGAGAAGATAAATCACTAACTAGAGGATAGGCACATAGTAACTTGAGTGAAGGGAAGGCAATTAAAAAAAAATGGGTAATAGAAGAAATTCAAAATGAAACAAAAAAATTCCTGGAATCAAACAAGAACGCAATCACAACATACTAATACCTTTGGCACACAGCAAAAAACAGTGCTCAGAGGCCAGTTTATAACAACAAATGCACAGATCAAAAAAGAAGAAAAGACTAAAAGCAATGCCTTAACCCTGTAACTTGAACAAATAGGAAAAAGAACAGCAAAAGAACTCCACAGTCACCAGGATAAAATAAATAATAGAAGATTACAGCACAAATAAATGAAACAGAAACAAAAACAGAATCAATAAGAGTAGAAATTGGTTCTTTGAAAGGATCAGTAAAGTTGACAAACACTGACCAAGTTGACAAAAGGAAAAAATGAGAAGTTACAAATAACCAAAATAAGAAATATGATGGGTGACATTACAGCAGGACCAACTGAGGTAAAAAAGGATTATAATAGAACATTATGAAAAATTGTACTCCAAAAAATTTGACAACCTAGAAGAAATGGACAGATTTCTGTAAACACACTACCCACCTAAAATAACACAAACTGAGATAGAAAATTTGAATGGACACATACCAAAAGAAGAAATTGAAGAAGTCATTAAAAACAAAACAAAACTGTCAGCAACAAAAAGTACTCAGCCCAGATAGCTTCACTGGAGCATTCTGTGAAACACTGGAGGATAGCTAACACCAATTCTACTCAAACTATTCCAAAACATAAAAAGGAAAGAAAACTCCTGAATTCTTTCTATGAAGCCAGCATAACCGTGAACCAAAGACAGGCAAAGACACCACCAAAAAGGAATCAGAGGCTAGTAGAATTCAACAACATATCGAAAAAATAATGCATCATGACTTTAGTGGGATTCATACCAGGTATGCCAGTGTGGTTCAGCATTAGAAAAATCAATGTGATTCACCCCATAAATAAAGCAAAGGAGAAGAATCACATGATCATCTGTTTCTATGCAGAAAGGGCATTTGTTAAAATCCAGCACTCTTTACTAATCTCAGCAAAATAGGAATCAAAGAGAAATTCCTCAACATAATCAAAGGCATATATATAAAATCAACAGCCAACATTATTCTCAAGAGAGAATTAAAGCATTTTCCTTGAAAGCAGGAACCAGATAAGGATGCCTTTTATCACCACTCTTACTTAATGTTGTAAAGTCCTAGTTGGAACAGTAAGGCAAGAAACAGAAATAGTCTCCTCTAATTGCTAAGGAAGAAGTTAAACTATCCCTATTTGCATAATAGGGTATCCCTATAACCTAACAGAAAATCCCAGAGACTCCACAAGAAAGTTAGGGCAACTAATAGAAGGGTTTAGCAAAGTGGCAGCGTACAAGATTAACATAAAAAAAATCAGCTGGCTTCTGCTACAGTAACAAAGAGAACTCTGAAAAATCAGGAAAACAATACAAGAACCTCCCCCAAAATAAAATACTTAGGAATAAATCTAACTAGGTACATAAGAGACTTATACAAATTAAAGTACAAAACACTACAAAAGAGACCTACATACATGGAAAAAACATACCACGCTCATGGATAAGAAGACTTAACTTTATGAAAATGTCAATATAACTCAAAGCAATCTATAAATATAATGTAATCCCAATCCAGATACTAACAACATTCTTTAATGAGATGGAAAAGCTAATCACCGACTTTATAAAGAAAGGAAAGAGGCCGCAGATTAGTAAAATACTATTGAAGAAGAAAGTAGGAGACCTCACACTTACTGATCTTAGAACCTAGTCTTCAGCCTGGTTGGTACAGTGGCAGACACCTAGACCAGTGGAACAAATTGAACCCAGAAGCAAATCCATCCGCCTACTTCTGGACAGCTGATCTTTGACAAAGTGTTGAAGATCTATCCTATTAAATGAGGAAGAGATATGTCTCTTTAATAAATGATGCTGGCAAAACTGGATATCCATTTCCAGAAAATGAAATACGATCTGATCCTCACACCATGCACAAAAACTGAAAATGAATCAAAGACCTAAATGTAAAACCTGAAAGTGTAAAGTTCATGGAAGGAACCATAAGGACAAAGCTAGGGGCCCTGATTTATAGCATAAAAAGACTGTCAAACATAAGTGAAAATACACAAAGAGGTGAATATAAAATAGATAACTGGGACCTCTTAAAAATTAAATACCTGTACTCATCAAAAAACTTCACTAAGACTGCATGCATATTCAAATATATATATATATAATATACTATATATATATAATATACTATATTACACACACACACAATAGAGCACTTAGGGGGCACAGTGATTGAAACTACTTAGACATTGGGACTGAACTAGTGAACTTGAAGGCTAAGTACCCTAGTCTTGAGGGGACATCTAGATCAGTTTGGAAATAACAGTTCCTAAAGATAATTGTTCTGCATCCTACTCTGGTGAGTAGTGTCTGGGGTCTTAAAAGCTTATGAGTGGCTATGTAGGAATAAGTTATTGGTCCTTTGCTGCTGGAACAAAGGAGACTGGAAATAACTGAAGGCTCAAGGAAGTTATTGATCCAAAAGACTAAATTACCCACAAAAGCCACAGCCTCCTCTAACCTGTGACCAGAAGAACTAGATGGAACCTGGCTACCACTACTGCCCATACTGAACAGGACCACAATAGGCGGTAAAAATGTAGCATAAAATTCAAATATTTAAAAAGTAGACCAGACTTAGTGGTCTAAAAGACACTGGAGGAACACCTGCAACTACTGCCCAAGACAGTCTTCTAATTTGAAACTTAAGACACAGTGGCCACCTCTCAGCAAAAAGATGGATAGTTCTATGAAATAAACAATAACATCTGTGGAGAATGTGCTCCTTAGAGCAGTCAACTATAGGAGACCAAAAGATCAACATTTACCCCAAACCAAAGATGAGACAGCAGGGAGAGCAGGGAATCGGACAAATGGAAACAGAGAACCCAGGGAGGAAATGGGGGGGCGAGAGGGCTGATGCATTGCAGGGATTGTAGCCGGTGTCACGAAACAATCTGTTTGAATTAGGGATGGCAAAACATTTCCAGCTAAACTTTCATGTAAAGCATAGTATTTATTTATTTTTTTTTTTAAGAATAAAATAAAGCAAAAATAGATGGACTTAAATTATGATTTTCTAGTCTCCAGTTTCTAGAGTTTAACTTTTCATTTGGGTAGAACTGGAATATATGTTTATTAGAATTAACCATAGTTGAATTATATACAGCCACCTTTATCAGGGTTAAAATATAATTACTATTAATGACCCATTCCAAAGGCCCCATCTGATCTCCCTGGTTTGATTCCCTGTTGCCTCCAGATTATTTCAACTCCCAGATAACCAGCTTCAAGGCAGTTGGAATTAGATTCTAGGACTTAATTTTCCAGTGTACTGGCTGGAAATGTTATCAGGATTAGGATGGGTCAGAAGCAAGGTAACAGGTGAGAATGGGAAGTTGTTTGTTATACCAGCAGTTATCTTATGCAGAAGGTATCAAAATGAAAGAAATAGATCTAATTATCATAACACTAAAAACAGATGTTTCACTGGAATACAGAGTTTGTGCTGCAACTATGAATATTAATGGTGGCCAGATTGGGTTTATGGGGAATTTAGAAGGTCTAATACAGTCCTGAATGTCTAAGATACCTATGTTCAGTATAATTTTTGGTTTAGGTAGGTAATGCACTATATTCACTGTTTGCTTACATTTGGTACCTGGAGGGGCTAGAACCAAATAGTGGTCTGAGAGCTAGAAATAGAGAAATGAAAATACATTTATAGCTATATAACAACTCAAAAACAAATTTGGGGAAAGTGAAAGTTCGTATTTCTTTGGTGATGTTGAGAAAAGAGAACAAAAAAATCCGATTCTTTCATGTAATACTATTGTATGGTCATCAGCTTTGTATTCTTCAGTTGTAGTTTCAGTTCATCGTCATCAGGTCAGCAATTACCTGCTGTCCGTATCTGGCAATCCTGTCTAAACTATCCATCCCTCTCCTGATGTTACAGTCAAATATCTCCAGAGATCTCTACAAACTTCGAGGATGACATGCTCATGTTTTCTAATAGTTTCCCCTGGATTATTTTTTGTGTGTGCTGTCCTCAGCAACTCCTCTGTTAACATATTTAGAAGCAGTTATTTAGTGGCTTTGATTAGGAGCACGTGAGATTGTAGGTAATGTGGAATTTGTAGTCAGAGCTTGGTTTGAAGCCTAGTGCCATAATTTTACGAGCTATGAGACCTTGGACAAGTCACTTAACTTCTCTGAATCTGATTGGGTTTTGTTTTATTCCCTGTCTAAAACTGGGGATGGTATCTATTTCATAGAACTTCTAAGAATGAAATACAATAATGTAGTATTTTAACACAGTGCCAGTGCTTAATAATTGCTTGTAGTTACTGAACACCTCAATTCAAAAACTCACTGCTGTCAAGTTGGATCCGACTCATAGCAACCCCTCCTTGGGTTTCTGAGGCAATATCACTATGGAAGTAGATTGCCCACTGAACACCTAGTATATTATTATTTTTTGTTTTACAAGTTGCACGCTTCATCAGTGTGGCATCTTGTTAATCTGTACGACATCCATCCCTTCCACCCTTAGGTACTTGATGTTTTTTCTTACCTATGTATGTTTCATCTCTCCAAACTCACTGCTGTCCAGTCGGATCCAACTCATAGTGACCCCTCCTTGGGTTTCCGAGGTGATATCACTATGGGAGTGGATTGGCCAATTTTCCTTCCGAGGAGTGACTGGTGGGTTTGAATTGCCAGTCTTCTGGTTAGCAGTCAAATGCCTTAGGCAATACACCACCTCTCCAAATGATTTTAAATACACACACACACACACACACAGACACACACACACACACGGGAGCTCTGGTACCATAGTGCCTAAGGCACTTGAGTACTAACCAGAAGGCTGGTGGTTCAAACCCACCAGCGCTCCTTGGAAGGAAGATGGGGCGATCTACTTCCATAGTAATACTGCCTTGGAAACCCAAGGAAGGGGTCACTATAATGGCACATTACAACAACAACATACATATATACATGCATACATGTATGCATGCAAATCCTCAGTTATTTAAATAAATTCTTAGTATCTGTTCATTGGCTAAGTTGCCCATGGACCTGTTCTATCCTCTGGAGCAATATGGCATCTTATGTTTGTCTGATGGCCCTTAAGGAACTTGAGAATAGTTTCCATTTTCCTTCGAAAAAAAAGTGCTTCTGATGTAGATTCTGTGTACAAAAATGTATATAAAATGTCACAAGTGGGTTTTTCCCCTCAAGAAAGAGACTATAACTTTTGTTAGTTTCTCAAAAAAAAGTCTGTGACTCCTCCCCCACACTGTCGTGCCTGCAAAAAGCTTAAGAGTCACCACAGTAATTCTTTTCCTAGCCAGATTTCATTCTTTATTCTCCCCATCACCCTTATCTGTTAGAACCTTGATCACAGACCATGCATTTTTGGTATCATCAGGTTTGCAAAGACATTTTCTGAATCAGGATCTGAGATATTATTCAGTCTTGTTAATGCTAACCAATATGGGATTGATTTGTACCTAAAATTGTTAATTTTGCTTTGTCTTGCAGTTTAAGAGAGTACATTATTTTATTTTTAGCATCAGGCCATTTGGTTGATTCATATGAAGCTTGTGATCAACTAAAATCCCCTGGTTATTTTCACCTAAATTACCGTAATCTTTGTTCCCTCGATTTAGAACATTTTACAGTTGATTTTTTTCCAACCTCATTGTCTTTGTGGTAGTTGTTATACTGGTTATGGAGACTAATATAGTAACATACTAAAGCTTCCTTAAATATAAAAGGCTAAAAGCTATGTGTTGAGATGATAACTTTTTTTAAAACAAAGTCATGAGGAAAAAATATTGGGAGGAAATACTTACTTGAGGAGATGAGATGTACAAGTAATACCTCAGGCTCAGAGCCAGGCAGCGTGATAAAGGTAAAGTGCAGACTCTGGAATCAGACTATTTGGATTCAGGTCTTGTCTTTACCACTTGTTAGCTGTATGTGAAGGATCCCTACAGGTACAGAGGTTCACTGCCAACCAGAAGGTTGAAGGTTCAAACCCACCAGCTGTTCCATGAGAGGAAGATGTGGCAATCTGCTTCCTTGAAAATTTACAGCCTTGGAAATCCTATGGGGGCAGTTCTGCTTTGCCTTAAAAGGTCAGTATGTGTCAGAATCTACTCAGCAGTGGGGTTTGGTTTGGCTGTGGGTAACTTCAAGCATGTAGCTTGATTTTTCTGTGCCACAAGGAATGATAATAGATACTTCATAAGGTTATTGTGAGGAACAAATAAGACAGTAAAGGTATGATGCTATGTTGTTGTTGTTGTTATGTGCCGTCGAGTCAGCCCCGACTCATAGCGACCCCTCCTTGGGTTTTCGAGGCAGTATCACTACGGAAGTAGGATTGCCCAACCTTCCTTCCGAGGAGTGGCTGGTGGGTTTGAACCGCCAGCCGTCTGGTTAGCAGGCAAGTGACTTAGCCACTATGCTACCAGAGCTCCTATGATGCTATAGCAGAGTAAATGTTCAGTGATGTTACCTGTTTTGGTGAAATAGCTTAAAACTTATAGTAGTTTGTAAAGCAACTTAATTTATTCAATAAACATTGATTAAGGATTTGTGTACCAGATGTTTTAATGGGGCCTAGGATAAAACAGGGGGCTCTAGTGGAGTAGTGCCTAAGGCATTTGACTGCTAACCAGAAGGCTGGTGGTTCAAACCCACCAGCCACTCCTCCGAAGGAAGATGGAGCAATCTACTTCCGTAGTGATACTGCTTCGGAAACCCAAGGAGGAGTTGCTATGAGGTGGATCTTACTTGATGGCAGTGTTTGGCTTTTGATTTAGGATGTTGTTGTTGTTATTTGCTGTCGAGTTGGACCCGACTCATAGCAACCCCACCTTGGGTTTCCGAGGCAGTATCACTATGGAAGTAGATTGCCCAACCTTTCTTCCAAAGATTGGCTGGTGGGTTTGAACCGCCAGTCTTCTGGTTAGCAGTCAAGTGCCTTAGGTACTACGCTACCAGAGCTCCTTTGGTTTAGGATAAAACAATGAAAAGTATTTAGTTTCTTCCCTTTGAGGAGCTAGAACTCAGTAGGGAAAAACGTAAATAATTATGATACACATGGTTAATAACAGATTTATATATGATCTATCGAAAGACAGAGGAAGATAGTTAATCTTGTGTAGAGAGTAATCTGAACTAGGTTTTAAAAGATGAATAGGAATTAGGCGAAAGGGGGAAGACACGTAGCTAATGTAGTGTGGTGGCTTTAGGTGCTGTTGAGTCTGCTCTGGCTTACTGAAACCCAGTGTACAACAGAATGAAACAATGCTGGTCCTGCACCATCCTCACAATCTTTGGTATGCTTAACCCAATGTGGTCTGACCCTCTACTTCACCAAGCATAATATACTTCTCCAGGGACTGGGACCTGACAACGTGATCAAAGGATGTGAGATGAAGTCTGGCCATTGTTGCTTCTAAGAGCATTCCAGCTGTACTTCTACCAAGACAGATTTGTTTGATCTTCTGGCAGTCCATGATATTTTCAGTATTCTTTGCCAACACCATAATTCAAATGCATGAATTCTGCTTCCATCTTCTTTATTCATTGTCCAGCTTTCACATGCACATTAAAAAAAAAAAAAAAAACTCACTGCTGTCCAAGGTTATATCATTATGGAAGTAGATTGCCCAATCTTCCTTCTGAGGAGTAGCTGTTGGATTTGAACTGCCAGCCTGTGGTTAGCAGTCAAATGCCTTAGGTACTATACCACCAAAGCTCCTTCACATGTACATGAGGCTATTGAAAAGACAGTGGTTTGACTCAGGTGTACTTTACTCTTCAAAATGACATCTTTGCTTCTCAACACTTTTACTTTTACAGCAGGTTTGCCCCGTGTAATATGTCATCTTGTTTCTTGACTCCTGCTTCCATGGGTGTTGACTGTGGATCCAAGTAAAATGAAAACCTTGACAATTTTAATCTTTCTCTAGTTATTGTGATGTTGCTTATTGAACATAGGAATAGTTAATAAGGGAAGATATTTGTTTTCTTTGTGTTGCGGTGTAATCTATACTGAAGGCTATAGTCCTTGATCTTCATCAGAACAAGCAAAAGAACTGAGGTGAGAAATAGTACTTAGGCGGATCCGAAAGGTGTCTGATGAAAGCCCTATGGATGACAACAGTCCAATCCTGCACCACTGGTCCAGTTCACAACTGATCCTGGGGGTGGCATAGGACCAGACCTCTGTTTCATTCTGCTGTGCATGGAGTAGCTGTAGTCGGGTGACTTGATGGCAGCTAACAACAGTAACAGATGAAGAATCATGTGCAGTTTACATTATCAAGGCAACCCAAAAAGGGCAAGAAATGAGTGTAGAGAATGGCAAAGGCTAAGTTATAAGACACATTTCTTGGCATCTGAGGGAGCGTAGACTTCATTATGAGAGGGAGTGTGGTCCACTAGAGAATTGTAAGCAGGGGAATTTTCTGGGTTTGGGGGACCACTGTTGGTGTAATACAGTGAGAGATGTTGAAGACTTGATGTAGAAGCAGTAGTGATTAGCATAGTGATGAGAGGGAGTCTTGAGGCAAATTCACTTGCTGATGATTTAATGGGGAGAATGTAAACATTTAAATATGATGTTCGGTGGATGGAGGTCTTGAAGATAGCCAGCTTTGTGGTGGGAAGAGGAATTGAGTGAGCTGTGCTATGTCAGTAGACACCTTGCAAACAATTGGATTTTTTAGTTGGAAACCTTGAAAAGAGAAGACTGGAAAGAAATATTTGGGAAACCAAGGGAATGGGTGATACTACCCAGGGAGAGTATAAAGCAGCAGTTCTTAATCCTAATTGAACATTAGAATTACTTAGAGGGCTATTAAGAAAATAGTGATGGTCATACTCCACCTTTAAAAACTCTGAATTAATAGGTCTAGAGTGGTGCCCTGGCTAACTGTTGGAGTTTTTAAAAGCTCCCCAGGTGATTTTTAAATGTACAACAATGGTTGAGTACCTCTGGTATACAATAATAGTGCTTACCATAAATTTTTTCAGTCGGTTAGTGACTTCTTAGGAGAATTGTATACAATATTTTATAAGTGTGTACATAAACATTTTGGCATTCCTCAAATTCTCAGAGGAATTCATAACACTGAACAGGCACTGTAGAAGTGTACAACATTGTGAATATAATTAGTAATAAATTGTATACTTAGGAATAGTTGAAATGAGAAATTTTATGTTATATGTTTTATCAGTTTAAAAAGAGAATCACTAGAGGATGCAATTAAAAAATGGAGAAAAGATTTGAATAGACATTTCTCTAAAGAATATTTACAAATACCCAGATAAGCACACGAAAAAGATAGTAAGCATCGTTAGTCATTAGAGAAATACAAATACCACTTTTTTTTTTTTTTTTAAGGAAAATAAAAAGTGTTGGTGAGGATATGGAGAAATTGAAACTCTTGTCAATTGCCTGTGGGAATATAAAATGGTGAAACTACTGTAGAAAACACTTTGACAGTTCTTAAAAAAAATTGTCTGTTTGGCATATGAGCATCACAGAAGACTAGTGAGGGCAGATTTAATGGAGAGATAGTGGAAAAAATAAAGTTGCTTTGGACTGAAGAGTGAGTGGAAGGCAATAGGAATAGAACACAGGCATGTAGTCCCTTATTAGTGTCTCAAAATTCAACAACTTCTGAAAATAGAATGGTTTTGTAAATCATTTGGCAGTAAACTCTGACCTGAATGAGTGTGAGACTATTTATACTCTTTATTTGTCTAGCTTAGTGTGAATATTCATACATTTCATTGCAAAAGTATTATTGAATTTGCTTACTGAATGCTTCTCCTGGCCTCTCTGGGGATGTTATGAAATGTAGTATATGCCATATATTATTAAAATTAAAAATATGTATCTGAATTCTAAAACATATACCCTAGTGATATGGATAAGTGATGTTGGCTTTGGACAGGTCTGGGTGTGAAGGAAAGCTGTGTGATTGGATGGTAGCTAGAAAAGGATTCAGACTCAAAGGCCTTCTTTTTTTTTTTTTTAAGGATGGAAATGACTTAAGTATATTTGTAAGTTAAAGTAGAGAGAGGTTGAAAAGTTGCAAAAGAGAAGCTATTGTTATTTGTACCAGGTTTCAGAGAGTGGGAAGGGGAACAGTAGAGAAGGTTGGGTCAAGGGCAGAGTGGAACACTGACTGTATACAGGAGGATGAGTCTTGTATCCTGAGACACTGGGAGTGATGGTGAAGATGAAAACAAAAGAACCAAACCCATTGCCACTGAGTTGATTCCAACTCATAGTGACCCAACTCCCCCTAGGGTTTCCAAGGCTGTAAATCTTTACAGAAGTAGATTGCCTCATCGTCTTCCTGTGGAGCAGTTGGTGGCTTTGAACCACCAACCCTCTGGTTAGCAGCCAAATGCCTTACCTACTGTACCACCAGAGCTCCTCGATGGTGAAGATAAGAGTTGGATATTATAAACAGGAGGAAGGAAGTTTAATAAAATAAAATAGAATGTATTGAATTTTCTCTGAAGTCAGAGGCAATGCCATTCACAAATAGTATGTTTATTTGCTTGAAGGGAATGGTAAAAGCTTGAATTAACTGAGATAAATAGAAGGAGCTGACCTGAGAACAAGGACAAGGATTGGCAGGCAGGACTGTGATCCTAGGTGAGTTCAGAGACCTTGAAATAACTGAGGCGTTTCTGTCTAGCTGTATAGGTTTTAATTTAATTTTACTTTTTAATCAGTGCTCAGCTTCCTACTTACAGGAATGGAGAACGTGGATTGTTATACTGATCTTGGAATGAAGTTGTACAGAAAGAATTTTGTGAGAGGAGAGCATGGAAGGGAGTTTAGTGTGCTGGGGAAGGAGATTGATCCGAGCTAGAAAGGAAAGGAGGTGAGAAAATGGGTCAGAGGGCTGGAGTTCTATACTTTGAAGAACAGTTACTGTGGAGGGAGGCAATGAGAAAAGTGTGTATGTTAAAAGATTATAGGCAAAAAAAATAGGTGTTTTAAGATTTCAGACAGCAGTTGATTCTGAGGGATAATAAGGTTCAGGGTCTGATCTTATAAGGCAGTGGCTGAAGTGAAAGGGAGGTAAATTTGTTGGAGTTGAAATGGACAAAACCTGTGAAGAGAAGTATTAGGATAGCTCATTTATATGTATATTTGTTGTTGTTAGTTGCTGTTGAGTTGGCTCCTACTCATAGTGACTGCCATGCACAACAGAACAAAACCTTGCCCAGTCCTGCGCCATCCTCACGATTGAGGCTTTCTATGTATATAGACTTTTATCATTCAAGTTGATGAGCAGATACAGAGTACAGAGGAAAAACTAATCAGATACTAAAATCTTTAATAATTGTAGGAAAGTAAGGGGCAGATTGGTAAAATTCAGACAGGTGGGTAGAGAGAGAGGGCATGAATTTCAAAGAAGGAGAGATTTTTACATCAGACCATCCCTCAATGGAACAATGACCTAGCAGCGACTCTAGGTGTGAGGAGAATATGACTCCATGTCCTATGCCTGGAATGTGTATAGTGAAAGAATGAGCAGCTTCTACTGAAAAGGACAGTCAGGGAAATGAGGACCTCTCATCAAAGCTAAGAAGGATCAACATTCTGGTATTGGATTAAGGGTGTACAGGAATTTGTTTACTACAGAATAAAGACTTTAGAAGGTGCCGAGGAGAGATGTAGGATGGAATAGAATTGTTAAAGGTTGAGTTCAGGGAAGAATGAAGACACCCTGGTGGCACAATGGTTAAGTGCCCAACTGCTAACCCAGAGGTCAGTGGTTTGAACCTACCCTTAGCTCTGCACGAGAAAAGGACTGGTGACCTACTCCCATAAAGCCTGTTGTTGTTAGGTGCCATCGAGTCAGCTCTGACTCCTAGCAACCCTATATACAACAGAACGAAACACTGCCTGGTGCTGTGCCAGGCTCCCAGAAAGATTACAGCCTAGGAAACCCTGTGGGGCAATTCTACCCTGTCCTGTAGGGTTGCTATGAGCCAGAATTGACCCCACAAGCATACAGCAGCAACAGCATAGTAGAAGCACAGAGCAGAATGGTAATACAAGTATGGTGGGATCCAAATGCAGAAGTTTCATCTGTGCCCAAACTCCAATACTGGTTGCCCTAGGGTGGAAGGATTGCGAGTTTTCTTTTTCTTTTATCATTGTGTTTTTGTATGTTTTCACATTGTTAAAATAATATAAATAAAAAGTGTCATAATTCTGATTTGGATCCATTTTTCTAGACTATGACAAGATTTACAAAAATTGATCTTGTCCTCAAACATGGTAGCTATGCTTTGTGTCATCTACCTGTATGATAAACAGTGTATATATTAAAGTCACTGGTAAAAAAATGAGTGTGACTAGAGAATTTCTCTCTGGTTTGTAATAATCAGTTAATTCATGCAAACCAACAGCCCTGACTCTTTGTTCTTCATTGTCACGCAGCCCGGTCGTTCCAAATGCTGCTCTTTTCCATTCAGTGCTAGGCAGGCGTCAGCTGATCACTAGGCCGTGTGTTATAAATACAGATTTCTGAGTTACTCCATAACAATTCTGGTTTAGATTGTCTGGATGGAGCCTGAGAGCCATATTTGTAAAAGCTCCTTGGGTGATTGATTAGGAGGAAAATTTGGGAACCACCAGTGGAAACCCACAATTTTGCTGTTGTCTCCACACAGCATTATTCTTTTGGCTACCAAAGTAGAAATGAAATACTACAAACATTCCTAAAACACTCAATTATGATTAATTGGTTTAAATTATGTAATAATGTCATACCATTTTGAGCTTCAAATTAGCGAGAATTTTTTTTATATATCTTAATAACTAATACTGTTGTAAATTGTAGTCAAATAAGAATTCACATACATTACTGATGTGGTTATAAATTAATACAGACTTTTTGGAAAACAGTTTGTTGGTTTGTTTTTTGTTTGTAATGTGCTGTCGAATCAGACCCAACTCATAGTGACCCCTCCTTGGGTTTCCGAGGCATTGTCACTATGGAAGTAGATTGCCCAACCTTCCTTCCGAGAAGTAGCTGGTAGGTTTGAACCGCCAGCCTTCTGGTTAGCAGTCAAGTGCCTTAGGCACTATGCTACCAGAGCTCCTAACAATTTGACTATATGCTTCAAAAATGGTCACATCATTTGACCTAGTAATTATACTTTTAAGACTTCATTGTATCAGAAATGTGGATCAAGATTTATGTATAAAACTATTCATTAGAATGTTACTGGTTGTAGTAAAATTAGAAACAGACTAAATGATTTAACTGGAGAAAATTTATTAAATGTATTATGATATATTCTTAGAACTTATATTAAGGACATATACATGTAATACCATGGAAAATTCTTAGTGGCTATCATTAAGTGAAAAAACAGGCTACCAAAAAGAGAGTAGCTTTAAAATTCTGTAGAGAGTTTGAGCTTAATTGTATATGCACATACAAGGCATTTTAAAAATTCTAGGCTGAAATTTTTAAAGAACTTAATGGTTATTCTCTGGGTAGGAATATGTGCTTTTTATATTTTATTTCTTAGCATTTCTGTTTTCCATATTTTGTACTATATGCATATATGACTTTTATAATAAAAATGAGAATTTTACTTTAAGTTCTTTAGCAAAAATAATGAGAAAAGTTCATTTAGGATGAATGTCCTTAGAGAAGGCATGCTGCCTTGTAGTACTGTCCAGTGTATTTTCTGAACACTTGGAACCATCTATTTATCTATTCCACAATTTTGCCAGGTTATCAACATAAGATTGTTGTTACTGTTTTTTAATAACAGCTTTATTGAGATATAATTCATATATCATAAAATTCACCCTTTTAAATTGTACGGTTTAATATTTTTCAGGCTGTTCACAAGTTGGACAATCATCATCACCACTATCAAATTTCAGAACATTTTCGTTACCCCAAGAGGTAACCCTGTGGCCATTAACAATCACTATCCACTCCCCTGCTACCCTTAGCCCTTGGCAACCACTCATCTATTTTCTTTCTCTATGGATCTGCCTAGGAGCTCTGGTGGTGTAATGCCTAAGGCATTTGACTGCTAACCAGAAGGCTGGCAGTTCAAACCCACCAACTGCTCCTTGGAGGGAAGATTGGGCAATCTACTTCTGTAGTGATACCACCTCGAATACCCAAGGAGGGGTTGCTATGAGTCGGATCCAACTCCACGGCAGTGAGTTTGTTTTGGTTTTTTAAATCTGCCTATTCTGGGTATTTCATGTATAAATGGACTCATAAAATATGTGGCCTTTTGCAGTAACCTATTAACTGTTCAGCCTCTCCTTCCTATTCTGCCTGAAATGTCATTATTCCATTACCACGCTCATCTTTTCTGGTGGAACTGTGATTTTCCCACCTACTGTTTAAAACTTCATGGTATCCAGGGTTTATTAAGGGAGCTCTGGTAGCATAGTGGCCAAGACACTTGCCTGCTAACCAGACGACTGGCGGTTCAAACCCACCAGCCACTCCTTGGAAGGAAGGTTGGGCAATCCTACTTCCGTAGTGATACTGCCTCGGAAACCCAAGGAGGGGTCGCTATGAGTCGGGTTTGACTCGATGGCACATAACAACAACAACAACAAGGGTTTATTAAATTAACAGAAACTATAGATTATGGAACTTGACCAAAACCAAAAACCAAACCCACTGCCATGGAGTCAGATCTGACTCATAGCGACCCCTCCCTTGGGTTTCCGAGGCAGTATCGCTACGGAAGTAGATTGCCCAACCTTCCTTCCGATGAGTGGCTGATGGGTTTGAACCGCCAGTCTTCTGGTTAGCAGTCAAGTGCCTTAGGCACTATGCTACCAGAGCTCCTGTGGAACTTGACAGGAGCTAACAATAACAACTACTACAACTCACCCTAGCATTTAAAATTTTCTATATTCTAACTCTACCAAAAATAGAAAAGAAAACCAGTTGTTCACGTGACTCTAACTCATCACGACCCATGTGTGTCATAGTAGAAGACTGTGCTCCACTGGTTTTTCAGTGGCTGATATTTTACAAGTAGATCACCAGCCCTTTCCTCTGAAGTACTCCGTGTGGACTCGAACCACCAACCTTCCAATTAGCAGCTGAGTACATTAATCATTTATAAACGGCAACTCTATAAAGTGGGTACTTAATAAATATCTGATAAATGAATGTTTTGAATTAATTAATATGTATCTCATCTCTCCTTTTACTCCTTCAGATAGCAGTATAATTACTTTGAGTTAGATTTCTGATCACCAATTTTCTGGGGCAAGAAAATTACTCTCTCAAGTTTTGAGCAGTGGAAATCCCAGGGAGATGGCTTCTTAAGCAGAATACTGCCCCACCTTCAGAGTTTCTGACTCAGTAGGTCTGAGTGGGGCCTGAGAGTGTGCATTTCTGGTAAGTTCCCAGGTGACTCTTTGAGCACCATGGTCTAGGGCTCTGCTAGATTAGGGTGCAGCCGATACCATAACAAGCACTAACAGCAACCTGGGGGAAAAAAGAGATTGGACTAGGAGGGAAGAATCCATACTCCAAAGTCCTAACAGTCTCATTTCAGCAACTTGTAGGCTAGTCTGATACTTTTATACCCTGGACCTTGGTACCCTAAATATATCTTACATATCCTCACCACCACCCCTTTTTCACTTTGGAAAATTCTACCCATTCTTCAAAGCTCAACTCAGGCCTTCATGAAAACTTTGCTAAATCTCCCTACAACCAGAAGTAATCTTTCCTTTATTAACATTTTTTATTTTTTGTATATATTACTCTCCATGTTAATTAACTCCAGACTTACTTCTCTTCATTAAGTCTTTCATTTCTTGATACCAAATTCTATTTCTTATGTATTGTCTGTAGAGCTTAATGATTTGCCCTTAACAGCTATTCAATAATTATCAGTACATTTAAACTAGACACCGGAAGGAATTAAATGCAAATAAACCCACTGCTATTGAGTCAATTCCGACTCATAGCGACCTGTAGGACAAAGTAGAATTGCCTTGTAGAGTTTCCAAGGCTCTAAATCTTTATGTAAGCAGACTTTCTCATCTTTGCTGGTGGGTTTCAACTGTCGACCTTTTAATTAGCAGCCAAATACTTTAACTAGTGTGCCACCAGTGCTCCTAGATACAAATAGATTTTTAAATTAAAAGTCTGTGATTTAGGTTATATTTTTAATACCAAAAAGAGACATATTAATTAGAAACATCACCTTACATAAAACTTAATTTTCCAGGCTCAATTGTATTTTTGCCCTAAGTAAGTCACTGTTCTTTGTTTTGAAACATTGACTTAAAATTAAAAAAAAAAAAACCCACCATACTAAAGAAATCATATGTCTGTGCTTATGAACACATGGATAGTTTGTGGTAATGTCTCTGAGAGTTAGCTTAGTTTTCTTCCCATCATTCTAGCCCAACTGGTACCAGGTTTGAATTTCAGCTTAGTGAATTATCCCTTTGATTTCTGTACCATACAAAAGGATTATAATATAGTTCGGCTGTCTCTGAGGTGTCAGGTAATTATCTTAATTTCTTTAAGGTTTCATTGCATGCTTATTATCTGGCAGTTGTGGTTGAATAAGATACAGCAGCCTTACAAAATTATATCCATAGGTGTAAGTTTTGCAAAACAAGTGTTCTTTATTCTCTCGGTGTAAACAGATTTTAGTACTTTTTTTTTTTGAGAAATAGAGAACAACACATTAAAGATAGGAGAAGGTTGGTTGGTTGGTTGGTTGGTTTTCTTTTTTCAATCTTCTCAGTGCCTATGCTAGAGCTACCTTTATTTGTTATTAAATTATTATTTGTAAAGCACTTTAGCCTCATTGGGGTTTAAATTTATATTGACTACCTATGGGGTAATTAAAATATACTATTACTGAATCCAGTTATATTTGGAGCTACACAAAATGTAGTAATTCTCCATCTGGAGCTATAAAGGGGAGAAAACCCTCCATTCACAGCTTGCTCGGCAACTCTAGTCTCTTCATAAAGTCCACCAAAACTAGAGAGCTCCTTGGCCTGTGACCTTTTGGTCAGAGAGTTAGACTCTATTGTACAGTAGCAGTAATATCAATGTGATTATGCTTCTCAACAGATGTTTATGTGCCTAAGATTTAAATTTAAGAGGAAATAAAAGTTTCTCAAAACTTGCAGTATGGTTAATTCTGATGACTGCCAAAATTTAATGTTTGAGAGGAAAAAAACTTGTCAAATTAAGTGGTTTTGGCTCATAATTGTATGTGTCTAGATAATTTTTAAAATTCTTTTCGACTACTTGATTCTTTAAAAAAAAATTTCTAAATTCTAGTAATTCTTCTTAAATCATTCTGTAAGTATGTGCTATTTGCAAATAAAGATGCTTAATTTTGCTTATTTTTATAAGACCTAATTTCTGCCTTTCTTATTTGTGATGGCAGTCATTGCTTGTAATGTTTAGAATTATTGTAATGATGTGATCAAAAGAAAGTTCGTAGGAATTTGTGTAGTGAAAAAATGACTCAGAGCTCCTCTCAAACCAGGTGTTTCTTCTTGTTCATTTTTCACCCCTATCAATAAGTGTTGAAGAACAGAGAAAGGGCAAACACAGATTATTTCAGAAAAATACTTCCCATGCAGGTTTTACTCTAGTACCATTACCTGTTGCTATTGAGTTGGTTCTGACTCAGGCTGACCCCATCTGTATGAACATGTGCCCTCCATAGGGTTTTCAATGGCTAATTTTTGGGGAAAGCAAATTGCCAGGTCTTTCTTCCAAAGTACCACTAGATTGGCTTGAACCACCACCCTCTCATTAGCAGCCAATTGCATTAATTGTTTGCACCAATCAGGGACTCCTTTACTCCAGTAAGGAAACATAATTTAAACTTGCAGAAAGGTCTATAGCTACATATTTTATTTCTTCTCTAATCACCAGCACTTAACTTGGGTCTTAACTCTTTTTTCCTGGGACATTCTTAAAAGTATTGCCTCTACTTTGTTTTCCTATTTGGTTGGAGATAATGACATCACAAGAAAGACTGGAAGTTAAATGAGTGATAATGAAGAAAAGAAAGTATGAGTGTCTTAAACCCCATCCATTTCTTAGATCCAGAAACTAGAGCGAGAGGCAGCAGGTAGACCTGCTGGGGGCCAACAGGGCTGGCTCCTGAGGATAGTGGGAGCTGAGAGCGGGCACTGGGCACTATCTTGGGAAAAGGCAACCAGTTATGATGGTAGAGAGAGAAGTGTTATTTTAATCTTACGTATCGTGGTCTAAGGAACAAGTAGAAGGGAGTCTTTAATTCTTCCTAATAGAATCTAAGAAGCTTTGATTTAGGGGATGACATTTGAGCTGAACTTGAAGGATAAGTAAGAAAAGGAAGATAGAACAATTTTAGTAGCCCTTCCCGGAAGGATCTTGTGTTTTAGTTTTTTTTCTTGCTCTTAAAAGAGTCACCTCAGTAGGAGGTTCATAAAGTTAAGGAAAATGGAATGAGTCCAAAATGACTAAAAGTTGCCATCTTTTTCATATAGAAGTTAGGGATAAATTTAGAGAAGTAGAAGATTGTAATATATTTTTTAGCAGTTTGGAAATTGTTGTACAAATATTCTCTGATTTACCAAAATAGATAATTTGTATTTTAAATTTCGTTGCTAATACTTACCAGGAACATTGGATCAAATTTCTAATTTCATTCACTTTAGGAAGTTGTTGTGCCCCTTAGTGCAGCATGGGTTTACCTCACTTCATGCAGCTCCTCCAGAAGACGTGCATGGAAACGATCTGTAATGTTAGCATCTGCATTGCAGAGAGCTGGGGGTTTAGCACAGCCCCTCTGGTTTGCTTGTTGCTTGTTCTCCCACTGCCAGCAGCACAGCCAGGTTGATTTGTTCCCTCTCCCCTTCCGTTCCTCCTTCTTTCCTCTCTTCTCTCATAGAAAAGTCTGTGACGTAGCAGTGAGAGAAAAGTTAGGAAATACAAAAATTAATTAAAACCCATAGTACCCACCCAGAAACACTTTAACTGCTTATATTTTGGTGAATTTTCTTCCAACCTTTTTTTCTCTAATTTTCATCGTGCAGTCACTGGCAGTATGTTTTATTTATTTATTTATTTTTTAGTTTAGATTATTTCATAAACCTTTTACATGCTACTAATAATGACAGTATTTAAATTTATTACATAAGCTGTTACCATGTGCGAGATAGCCTTTACATTTCATATTCTTGTGTGTATTCAGTAATAATTCCCTATAAAGATATGTGGTATTATTTCTGTAGTTTTTACAAACGAGGAAACCAAGACTCAGTAACGTTAAATAAACTTGCCCCAGGACATGTAACCAATATGTGGTATTACTGCGATTGACACCGAGGATAATCTCTTAACCACTACCACATGCAGCTTTTCTTAAATTTTATTTTAATGGTTATGTTATAAAGAAATTCTATTGCAGAGGACATCCTTGACCACCTATATTACTTTCTTATCCTCCATTGTGCTTTGTACTAACCCTACTTCATTGGTTGATTGATAACTCTTACCACTCTCTGATGTACTAAGTATTTGTTTGATCATCACTTCCTTCCTTACCCTCTAGAATATAAGCACCATGAACAAAGGGACTTAGTGCCATTTGTTCAGGGCTGCTTTCCCCAATCTCAAGAACTATGTTTGGCACATAACAGATATTCCATAATATTTAATGAATGATGTGAATGACCTCTGTTTAGCTTTTGTGTAAATTCTCATTTTCTTAACTATTAATCTCTGTTGGACTGATAGGCTGGAATAACCAAATGATCTTCTGTAAGTCATCACCTGATGCTGTTACCAGGTTGGTGGGCTCCTGCAGTATACTCCACATGTCTGCACCAGTGGTGATATCCTGTGCCCACCAAGGGTCAGCTTTATGCCAGTTGTTGTTATAATTACATAATTTAATTAAATGTTATATAACTAAGTATGAGTTTGGAGAGACCGAGTTGTTTCTATGAAAACTAAGATGATTGCTTAGAAAAATGCAAATTCAAATGGACAAAAAAATGCTGCCAAGTATAAAAACACGGTAAAAAAATAAATAAATAAAAGTATAGAAATACTCTATAGCTATATTGTTTTGTGAGTATCTTTCAAGTTCTAGCTCTATTTTAAAGAAAGAAACATTGCAAATAGTAGGTAATGTTTTAATTGTAGGCTTGCTTTATGCAAGAAGGACAATATACAACTCCAGTGGAGAGTAACATTAAAATGCGTATTTATATATTTAAAATTAAAATGAAATAATTAAAGCAGTATGTATTTTCTCCAGTCATCTTGATAACTGACTTTTAAAATTAACCAATTACCACATCTAATTGGGAACTCTGGTAGCATAGTACCTAAGGCACGTGACTGCTAACCAGAAGGCTGGCGGTTCAAACCTACCAGCCACTCCTCGGAAGGAAGATGGGGCAATCTACTTCTGGAGTGATACTGCCTCAGAAACCCAGGGAGGGGTCGCTATGAGTCCGGTCCGACTCAACGGCACATAACAACAACAACAACAGCCACATCTAATTATATAGGAAAAGAAGGGTTTTACTGTTTTGAATGAAACCGTGCATTCTTGGTGTACCAGAAAAAATTCCTAGCTGGTTTGGTTATTTCATGAATATTTCCCTTCTGCACTAGAGTGTGACCTTCAGGGGAGCAGGGACTTTTGTCTATTTAGTTCACTGCCCTATTTCCAGGGTCTGCAACCATGTGTGGCATACTAATATTTGTTGACTGGATAGCTGTTGAATGGATAGATAATGAAATATATGTGTTGGTGTTTTTAAAATTATTGTTGTGGTAAAAATACATGTGACAAAATGTTCGCCGTTTCAAGGTTTTTTACGTGTCCTATTCAGTGGAGTCAATTATGGTTGTCATTGTGTACAACCATCACCATTACTTATTTCAAAATTTTTTCCATCTTTTAACCAAAACTCGATTCCCCCTAAGGAATGTTTCCCTCTTCCCCTCTCATCCTGCCCACCCCTAGTAACCACCCATAAACTTTGGTCCCTAAACCTTTGCCTATTCTAGTTATTTCATATAAGTGAGGTCATATAATACTTGTCTTTTTGTGACTGATTTATTTTACTTAGCATAGTGTTTTCAAGATTCATCCATGTCATAGTATGTATTAGGACTTCGTTTCTTTTTATGACTGAGTAATATTCTATTATATGGATATGCCGTGTTTTGTTTCTCCATTCATTTGTTGATGGATACTTGAGTAGTTTCAAGCTTAGCTTTTTGAGGAACCCAGCAGCGGATGCAGTATTTTACAATCCCATCAGCGTTTGATGAGGGTTCTAATTTCGCCATGTTCTTGCAAGCACTGTTTTCCTTTTTCTGGTCATAGCTATCCTAGTGGGAGTGAAATGGTGTTTTACTGTGTTTTTGATTTGCATTTCCCTGATGACTAATGACTTACACTGAACATCTTTTCATGCACTTGTTGGTCATTTGTTTGTCTTCTTTGGTAAAATGCCTTTTCAAGTCCTTAGTCCATTTTCTGGTTGTATTGTTTGCCTTTTTGTTGTTAAGTGGTAGGAGTTTTTATGCATTATGGATATTAAACCCTTATCTGACACTGGTTCCCAAAAAGTTTCTCCCAATTTATAGATTGTCTCTTACTTTTCTAATAAAGGCCTTTGATACAAAAAAAAGCTTTTAATTTTGGTGAAACCAAGTTTACCTATTTTATCTTTTGTTGTTCATACTTTTGGTGTCATATGTAAAGTATATATGTTTTTTAGCAAAAAAAAAAGTACTTTCAAATTACGTATTTACTATTAACTAACAATAAATATACTGCTTTCTAGAAGTAAAATACATGAGTTTATAAATTTCTCCTGTTAAAGTATGAGAATCTTAGTGATCACATTACAATGGTGAAGAATGTAGAATTGTCTAGATTCACTTACTAGCTCACACATTTTCTAGCTGGGTGGCTTTGATCAAGTTAGTTTACTTCTTCTGTACCTCATTTTCCTCATTTGTAAAATAAGGATTGTAATAGGTTATTATGAGAACTAGAGGAGTCCATACATACAAAGTACTTAGAGAATGTCTGCCAAGATAGTAAATGCTCAATAAATGATAGGTATAATTATACCTGAGTTTGAATCCTGACCTGCCATTTGTTATCTATGTAACTTGGGTCAATTGCTTACGGAAACAGGTCAGAAAGATTAAAAAACCTATGTTGTTGTTGTTGTTATGTCGGACCCGACTCATAGCGACCCCTCCTTGGGTTGCCGAGGCAGTATCACTACGGAAGTAGATTGCCCCATCTTCCTTCCGAGGAGTGGCTGGTGGGTTTGAACAGCCAGCCTTCCGGTTAGCAGTCAAGTGCCTTAAGCACTATGCTACCAGAGCTCCTAAAAAAAATAAAAACTTATAAGAACAGTAATAATATATATATATATATTTCTCTCAAAATGTGGGATTAAAGCAAGAAAATATGTGAAAGTATCTGACTCATAATAAAGCCAAACCAAACCCACTGGCATCAAGTCAATTCCAACTCATAGCGACCCCCATTGGGTTTCCAAGGCTGTAAATCTCTATAGAAGTAGATTGCCTCATTTTCCTGCCATGGAGCAGCTGGTGGGTTTGAAGCACGGACCTTCTGGTTTGCAGGCAATGAATGCCTTAACCCCTGTGCCACCAGAGCTTCTTAACTCATGTAAGTACTTAATAAATGTTAGCCAAAAATAAACATTATTATACTATAGAAAATGCCTCTCATTTATATATTTAAAAGTTTTTTTTTTTGTTTTCTTTACAACTGGAAGTATTAAAATACTTTATATATATACAGACTGTCTTGTCTTTGCCATTTCACTAAGTTTTCCTGATAAAGTATTTGAATGCTTTTCAGAATAAAGATAACTAAATTTTAATCTGGAGAAGTTATGAAACTCAAACACAAACACTGCTTTGTAGTTCTTAGTTTGACAACTTCTTTCCAGAATGCTAAACCTTTGGCGAAAACTGGTTTTCAGAATATTAAATACCCCCTGCTTGTAGAAGGGGGAAAATGCTCGCATTATGCAAGGAATGCAGCTTCTTCCTGTGGTGGTTTCTCATCTGAGGCCTTATTAAAACCTAGTCTTGCTATTTCTGGCCATATTAGCACTGGGTGACGTCGTTGGATATATAAGCAGCCCAGTGACTGGCTATATTAAGAAACTTAGCCTATGAGAATTCAGAAAGTAGAAACCATCTTATGCCACTGATGTCAATCCAGGCATTTCCCTCCTTGTTGGTAATGATAGTTTAAAACGTCTCCCTGCTCCTAACAGAACCTGCACTGTTTGGCTAAGATAAGACTTTAAAAGAGGTTTTCTGCTTCTTTAAGAGAGAGGTGGGTGATGGAAATGTTACAACAAAATATTTGTGTAACCACTGAACATGAATTTTAGCCATTTATTTGATTGTTGCAGCATGTGTTAAAGAGCTTCTGCAGCCCATTTGCAGTCTAATGTGTTTATTACAGTCTTCCCAATGGCATCTTGAGTATCTTTCAGCTAAAAAATTCATGAGTATTATTGGCTTTCAGTCAGAATATGGAATACGTCTTCTAGTTACTGTCTAATACCACTTTAAGGCCATTATACAAAAGTAAATTTAAGACCAGAGCATATTGAAGAAGGAGGAAATTTTTAGCTTAAACATTTGTTTATACACTGTTATTACTATTGCATAGACTAAGAAACAGAGTAAGGGGAAGTACGTGCTGAAGCCATGTTACTCAGAGAAGAGTATCTGTAGTTGCAGGATGTTATTTTCTTTAATCCGATACCCAGCTGTAAACTACTAGGATTTAGGAGTGAAAAAACAGTATGCCAATAATAGTGGCTTGTGTTTTTCTTATTGCGGTTATTAAAGTCAAATGCACAATAAGTGGCTCAAAACTGGTGAATTTGAACTGAGAATATGTTGCCAAATAAGATGTCTTTTATTTGAATTTATATGAAGTAAATCTCCCAAAACTTTGCAACTTAACTGGAGTCATTGTATGAATTAACGTGCAGTTTTATGAATCTGAATCTGTCTATAAAGATTGTAATATGTGAAGTAAATTAAAATTTTATTGTATGAAATCCAAAATGCATTATGTACAGATGAGGTTAAACGTGTTCTTACAATCTAGTAAAACGAATAATAACACGTCAGGGAAAATGATGTGTTACCTAACTATCTAAAATAATTTTATTTCTGAAATAAAATATAGCATATTCTATCTCTGTGTTAAGTGTACTGCTTGTTTTGCAGTGGGAAGAAAATGTTTGAATTTTCTGCATGCTGTAATCCATGCATTTAATAAATCTACGTAATTATATTTCTGTCTCATTTGTATGTATGCTTCTTTGTGTGATTCAACAATGTATCCTTACTGAAGTCTGTATATTTAGGCATAGATTATTTCATTGTTACCAAAAATGAGGTTGTGCCGAAATAATGTTTGTTTGGAGTGATTTTGTGCAGTTAACACTGTTTGGAGAGAGATATTTTCACCATCTCTGCCAACTCATTGTCTTTTACTTCTGTATCCGCTTACTGCCTTCCAAGCTTTGGCCCTCTCCTGTTCTCTACCTTTCTCAGGCATCTACACTTAAAAGCGCATGCCATTTATTCAAGCACGAGGTTCTGTGTTTTCTGGCCCAGACATTCTTGCTTTTGTAAAATAAAGGGATCCCTCAAGGAACACGGTATGCTCTAAGGGAGAAACTGTTTCAAGTTTAGAATGAGTAACTGTTTTCACTGGTGATAAAAGAATTAGTGAATACAGCTTTAGCTGTTGAGTTGGGCTTCCGAGCAAGGAAAGACTATCCTTTCAGAGTTCAGTAGAATATTTGCAAAGGGAGATAGCTCAGGGGGCAGGAATGCATAGGAAAGAAGGACACATGGTAGAGGTAACTATAGGGAGGAAGTGGGAAGAGAGCACTTACATTGCAGGGACTTGCAGTCAAAAGAGAGCTTTACATTGTGAGGAATTGCAATCAATGTCATGAAACAAAATGTGTATGAACTGCTATATGGAAAATGAATTTGCTTTGTAAACTTTCACCCAAATCACAATAATTTTTTTAAAAAGTGTTTAAGTAAAATTTTAATGCATTCTTTTGATATTACTTGAGTATTTCTTGGCCTTAAAAAGTTTATGAAGAATCAAGCTATAGATAATGTATTTCATCTAATTCTTGAAAGAGGTTTCATGAAGAACCTGGAAGGCCTTGGAAACTATAGAAGCCTTTCTGGCGTCATATTAAGAACTAGATGATTTATCAGGGAAAGTCCTCCTCCTGTAGGCGTTGAAAGATAAGTTGTTTAAGCAGCTCTTTGGGTGGCATTTCTAACTTGGCAACTTTGATTGTAAATTTGATCTGAGAGTAAGGAATTCAGAGAAGGCCTAACTTTTTTAAATATTGCTTGAAGCAAGTGATAGAGATCTGATGTTTGATCACATTATTATGTTTGGATTTCAGCAACGATATTATCCTTAATTATACTCTAACTGAATTTGTTCAGCATATAATAAAAATGACAGTTTAACAGGTCAGGTTTGGAAGATGGCCTATGCTGATAAAAGATAACATGCACATTATCTTTTACTTTAATTCTGGATGATTAACTAGATGTGATTAACTAGGCTGAATTGTAAGCACCAGCTTTGTTACCTTATGAGTGCTCTATATATGGATGAATTTCAGAAAGAGTGCATCTTCGAATTGTGTTAAGATTTCACGTTTTATTTTGTTTTCTGCTATTGTTCTATAGACCTAACTGGCAATGTTCACCCCTTCCAGAAGATTTAGTTGCTTTAAAATAATAAAACGTATTTGTTTTGAGTTAAATCTTGGGGTTGTAACTTATCCCTCTACTTTCTTGCTTATGCAGGTTGCTATCAAAGGATGTAAGAGGGGGTTGTACTATCACAGTGAAAGTAGAGACTATTGTATTGTTATTGATAACAAGAGTGGCCAGGACTGAAACTTCCTTTCTAGTCCTGTCCTTTTACAACCCCTCCCCCCATCATCTGGCAGAAGCTGACTTGCTCTTAATGACTGTAATTACAATCAGATACTACCCATATTTACTTATATCAACTTCAGGTTTTTCTTTTATATATATATACATTGAACACCTTTGGAACTGAAGTGAAATGCTCAAGAATTTTAATTTCTTGTGGATGTTGAAAACATGCAAAAGTTGTGAGCAACTGTTAATTTAGAACTAGTTACAAACAGCAAAAAAGAGATCCTCAACAAGAGAAATTGACACAGTGATTACAACAATGGACTCAAACTCAGTGATGATCTTGAGGACAGTGCTGGGCCGGTCAGCCTTTTGTTCTGCTGTATGTAGGGCTGCTATGAATTGGAACCAACTTGACATCACCTAACAACAAAACAGAATTTGTAAGCCTTCAATGCTGTCCTTCTGTATTTCTGTTTCTTACCTTTTCATTGGAAATTAATGTTTAGCTTTGATCTACAGAAGTGCATTAAACTCCCCTATTGATGCCATTCATTTTATTTTAGATGATTTTCCCATGTTTAAGTACAGGTATGCATTGCTTGGCATCCATTTGGGCAACGTCTGACTGCATATACCTCTGTGGGCTGCAGCATCCAGGTGTCTGAGGGCCAGAATGCCAGACCCTTCTCTTGAGGTTGGAGCTCCACTTCTGCCTGGGTGCTGCATGTTTCTTAGAAGCCACCTCGTCTGAGGCAAAGGAGGCTTAAGCCCAAACACCTAACCCTGGTCCCTCTTGGCTCCCATAACTTAGTGGGTCTAGTCCATGCATTTTGCCCAGTGTGATCCTGTAGGGTGCTGATGGAAAGGTATGTGCCACAGAAGTCCCAGCCTTGGCTCATGTGCCCTTGACACCCCCTTGGCCTACCCCAGCTCCTCCTGGGGCAAGTTCTCAAGGGTAAACTAGCCTTCCCTGCAGGTGGCTTGGAGAATGCTCCTATAGCCAGGCAGGACTAGCCATATACTCACTTGACACATCTGCAGTGGTTGCTACCTGGGCTGCCCACTGAGCCGAACTTGGCTAAGTACTCACCTGAGCTAGGAACTGCCTGGATTGCATACCGCATGTTGTTGTTGTTGTTATGTGCTGTCGAGTCGAACCCTACTCATAGCGACCCCTCCTTGGGTTTCCGAGGCAGTATTACTATGGAAGTAGATTGCCCACTTGTTCCGAGGAGTGGCTGGTGGGTTTGAACCACCAGTCTTCTGGTTAGCAGTTCAAGTGCCTTTTTAGGCACTACTACTGCATGTTGTTGTTGTGTTGTTGTTGTGTACCGTCGAGTCACACCTGACTCATAGTGACCCCTCCTTGGGTTTCTGAGGCAGTATCACTACAGAAGTAGGATTGCCCAACCTTCCTTCCGAGGAGTGGCTGGTGGGTTTGAACCGCCAGCCTTCTGGTTAGCAGTCAAGTGCCTTAGCCACTATGCTACCAGAGCATAGCAGACCTCAAACCTGTGTTTGAGCCCCATGCTCCTGTGGACACGGGTGTTTGTTTGCAAAATGTCCAAATCACATAGCATCCTATTTCACAGAACGTAGCATTCAGCTTTTCATACCTGTGTACATCTGTAGTAATATGTCTGCCTGTGTATCTGTTTTTTATTTGTATCACTTCTACCTTCCCCCTATTTTAAGTGGTAAAAAAAATTAAAACACTTTGTCCTACCAACATGGTCTGTTGTGAAATACTGTCATTTGCTGCCAGCGTGAAGAGTATAGTCAGACACTCTTCTAAATTAGTGCACTTCAGTTCTTCTCTTAAAGCATCTCATGAATGACTCCCACTATATTTATTTGGTTCATGCACTGAAGAGCCAGAACATAAACCCACATGTCTGGCGAAGAATTGCATCTGCAGCTGCCCCTGGTGAGGCATGAGAGGAGTGAGGGACCCACCGCAGCCTTAAATTCTCTCTGTCCTCAGAGTCTGGCTCTTTGTTTCCTCAGTGATTAGCAGTGATTCAGACAGGGAATCCTGAGGGTTGGCACTTTGGGGCATCCCTAGCCCGATGGGAACTCACTGGGCTGGGGAGGAGGGTAAATTTTACTGCCTAGCTTTCCGTCTTCACATCTGCCTTTCCTGCACCTCCCTCTCCCCCTTTCCTTTTTTCTTTGGTGGTTTAGAGGTTGGTCGGAAATGTGTACTAGGGGTACATAGTCCAGGAAAATTGATCAGAAAAGAGGTCATATGGTGAAGACACAGAAAACTAAGGAAGCAAAGCATGTTTATAAAGCTGAAATTTTTAGATTATGAGGAAATGTGTTTTAAGTTACCATCACATAATGATTAAAAGAAAAACCTGGCACTTAGATAACTTACTTAAAGAGGAAATTAATGATGTTTAAGAGCTACAAATAGAGTGCTTTGTAAGCAGCCTTCAGTAGGTTCAAATAAAATATAAACAGTCTGCTCAAATGGATTTACTATACTTAAACCAGAAGAATGTTAGCTCCTTAACCTACTTCTTACCTCCTTCAAGTTCCTTTGTTGAAGTACGTGAGTGCTATCTCTTCATGTTGTTGTTGTTGTTATGTGCTGTCGAGTCAGCCCTGACTCATAGCGACCCCTCCTTGGGTTTCCGAGGCAGTATCACTACAGAAGTAGGATTGCCCAACCTTCCTTCCGAGGAGTGGCTGGTGGGTTTGAACCGCCAGCCTTCTGGTTAGCAGTCAAGTGCCTTAGGCACTATGCTACCAGAGCTCCTGCTATCTCTTCATACCAAGTTAAAATTTTTACTGTATATAAATTTTGGTAATTTAGAGGTAAATAACATTAATACTAATGTTTAATCCCAAAACTGGATATATACGACTTTAAGTCACTTATTTTAATTGTCTCTTGAAAAACTTTCTGATAGATCTTTCTGATGGTAGTATACTTTTTATTATATGTGGTGATGCTTTGGAGGGGGGAGCCATTTTCATCCACCAAACTTATCATCTATACCTAGTATATAATAAGGCATTTTGCTGTAGCAAACTGGACTCCAAAGTCACTGCCATCCAGTTGATTCTGACTCATAGCAACCCCCATTGAGTCTCCAAGGCTGTAAATCTCATGGCAGCAGGCTGCCTTGTTTTTTTTCTGCAGAGCAGCTGATGGGTTTGAACTGCCACCCTTCTGATTAGTAGCCAAATTCCTTAACCAGTTCACCACCACAGCTCCTCATTTTGTTGTATAGTGAGGGTTATATTTTGAGATGATAAAAATTTATTAAATTTTTGTGACTTATAGAAGCTGCTCCCAGGGTGAAAATTCCCTATGTCATTTGTTAAAAGCTTAAAACTCTTAACTCACTGCTGTCAAGTCATAGCAACCCCTCCTTGGGTTTCCAAGGCGGTATCACTACAGAAGTAGATTGCCCAGTCTTCCAAGGAGTGGCTGGTGAGCTTACTTACATTTAATCTGTGGTGTATTTTTCTTCCTCCCTGCTCATAAGTGAAACTATGAGAATTGTGATTCAGTGAGAAATACTGAAAAAGAATGTTTGTAGGGTATTGTCTGAGAATGATCGTGGCGGATAGGGCTTTGCTTCACCCTCTGTCGTTTCTCCCTTAATGCCCTGGTTCTCCTTCCCACCGTTTAAATATCATACACCTTCCTCGAGGCCTACCTCAGTACCTCCTCCATCTCAACCAACACAGCGTTCTTTCTCAGATCTCCCAGTATGGAGTACGTAACATTTGTATTAATGTCTTTCACCTATTTTACATTCTGGACTGATAACTATAAACAAATTTATTTCCGCTCTTATCCTGTTGCCTCCTAAGAACAGCACTTCTCCTTGTCCTCTTCACTGCACCCGACCTTGTTTATAATGGCAGCAGGCAGTTATTGAGTGAGTAACATTTAGATGAGGGGAAAACAGTGAAGTGTGGAAGCCCAGTAGTCCAGATCTAGCTACTTAGTCTGTCTGACCAGTGACTGTGTAATTAGAGGAAGTATGGCTTATTTGATGAGGGAATCTTCCCCTCCTTCCCTTGTGATTTGGGTGAAAGTTTACAGAGCAAATTTGTTTTCTAGTCAGCAGTTCATATACATTTTGTTTTACAACATTGATTGCAGTCCCCACAGTATAACAGTTCTCTTCCCACTTTCTCCCTGTGGTTACCTTTTCCCCGTGTCCCTCTTTCCTCTGCATCCTTGCTCTCTGAGCTTTCTCCCTGCACAAATGCTGCCCTTCTGATTTCCCGTGGGTGATTGTTCTAAGGTGTGTACCTACCTAGTGTAATTATTTAGCTTGTATGCCTGCCTGTTATTTGGCTAGAAGGTAAGCCATGGGAGAGAGCTCAATTCCAGGCCTGAAGGGTGACTAAGGGCCATAGTTTCAGGGGTCTCACCAGTCTCTTATCAGACCAGTCAGCCTAGTCTTTTTTTTTTTATTTTTATGATTTTGAGTTTTGTTCCATACTTTTCTACCACTCTATCTAGGATCTCCAATTTGATCCCTTTCCAAGTGCTTGGTGGTAGTAGCTGGGCACCATCTAGTTCTTCTGGTCTCAGTTTCAAATAAGCTGAGGGTCCCATGGTTCACTAGTCCCGTGGACCAATTGTTTCTATGTGTCTTTAATTTTCTTTACTCTTTGCTCCAGTTGAGGAGAGACTAGTTGTTGCATCTTAGATAACTGCTTGCAAGCTTTTAAAACTCCAGTCGCTTCTCACCAAAGTGGGATGTTGAACAATAGTTGTCTCCCAGGACCTTGTTGTCTCCCAGGAGCAGGGTGTTTGGCTGTGGCTAAGAAGTTACTTTAATTTTTCCCCCTGTTGTTGTTGTTAGGTGTTGTCGAGCTGGCTCTGACTCATAGTGACCCTGTGTACAACAGCACGGAACACTGCCCTGTCCTGTGCCATCCTCACCATCTTTGCTACACTTGAGCCCATCACTGTAGCCCCTACGTCAGTCCATCTCATTGAAGGTCTTCCTATTTTTCACTGACCCTCTACTTTACCAAGCATGATATCCTTCTCCAGGGAATGGTCCCTGTTAGCTCTGTTGTATATATGGACATCCTTATAGCATATACAGATACATATGTAGAATAATCATCTGCCAGACCTGTGTATGTCTATGTGTATATTCCCTTTCACCTACCCGTGCTTGATCATTTGCCTGCCACCTATGTATAGCAAGGATTGTGAGGCTGGCACAGAACCAGGCAGTGTTTTGATGTGTTGTACTAGGATCACTATGAGTCAGAGACTACTGGACAGTACCTGACAACAACAACAGCCTATGTGTGATGAGGAAATCTTTTACTGTAACATTTGAGTTCAGAGTAACAGTTGTAGTAAATCTGCATATAAATCCTACTCCAGCCATTTAATCCTTTTAACAATCCTGTGCTGTAAGTGCTAATGATTATACCCCCATTTTAAAGATGAAGTGATTAAAAGCAACTTCTTAAGGTCACAAAGCTAACCAAGTGGTAGAGCTTAGACATGAGTATTGCCCCTTAGTTTCTCTGCTGTACAGCCCTTCATAGTCTGTTTTAGAGGATTCAGTTATATTGGAAAATTGCTTGTTTGTAATAAATGCTAAATGAATATAACTAAACACACAGTATACTTACTATTGGGCCAAACTTGTGACCACAGTCCAGGACCTTGGGATTTGGTTACATTGCTCCCACTGGCAGGAAACTCATGGATCAGCTCTCAAAATTGTTTCCTCCCTGGTGACCTCATGAATTGAAGGTACAATTGATGTTACCTCCCTCAACTGATAGAATGTTTCTTTATCCTACTTAAACATGACTCTTAAAAATTAAACTTCTCTGCCTCCTTGGGTTGAAGTGGTGGCCAGAAGAAAGGATTGTAGTGAGACTGAGCACTCCAGATTACATCACATGAAGCAGTACATATATGTAACAGTGATGCAGTACACAGTCTTAGGTATTGTTTTCTTCCTTTCTTTTGATTTTTTATTGTGATTTGGGTGGAAATATACAAAGCAGATTCGTTTTACTTTCAACAGTTCATGCACATTTGATTTCATGGCCCTGATTACAATCCCTAGCCATCAAAAGCTCTCATCCCCTCTCCTCCCTGTGCCCTTTTTATCTATGCATTCCTGTCTGTCTAGCTTTCCCTCCATGTGAATGCTGCCCTTTTAATGTCTCTTGGTTGATTGATCTAAGGAGTGCATCTCCCTAAGGCAGGTGGATGCATCTCCCTGGGGTAGGTCTTTCTGCTGTTGTGCTGAGAGCCAATCCACGGAAGTGAGTCCATTTCCACCCTGAAGAATAACCCAGGGCTATAGTCTTGGGGCTTCCACCAGCCTCTATCCAATCAGTAATTCTGGTCATTTTTGTGTTTTTGAATTTTATTCCATAATTTTCCTCCCACTCTATCCAGATCTCCCATTTTATCCCTTTCCAAGGTTTGGCATGGGTAGCTGGGCACCATCTAGTTCTTCTGGTCTCAGGGTCTTGAAGGCAGAGGTCCTCACAGTCCATCATATCTTTGGACTAATTGTTTCCAATTGACTTTTATTTTCTTCTTCTTTGCTCCAGATGAGAGGAGACCAATAGTTACATCTTAGGGGGTATTGTTTTCTTGAGCCCACCTTCTTCTTGGGCCTTGCTCTCGATGAACTTGTTGCTTTCTGGCATCTTCCCTAAGCCCTTGGTCTTCTCCTGACTTACCCTTCCCCCTGATTTTTCCAGTCTGGAAAGGCAGAAAAGCGCCTATACAATTTAAAGGAGGAAGGGGAGGTAATTTTAGAAGCCTGGAGTTCAGAAGGGAGAATAGCAGAATTGAAGCTCTGAGCAAGAATTTGAAATGTTGACATAATATTCTTGGGCTGCATTTTTTTTTTTTTTTTCCTTTTGCTAACCAGTTACTAAGCACCTTAAGTAACATCATCCACACATCATCAAAATATTAGTTAGTCTGTTTGTTTAGTTTTTCTAGAACTTAAACCTCTGCACTGTCTTGTTCTTTGCATTCATATGTGTCATTTTGATGGTCTACAAATGATGAACAATGTGAGCTCACTTACTCTCTTATATGTCCTTTTATTTTACTACTGAAAGGAATTCAGCAAGCAGGAGTCAGTCATGGTCTTCCCTCTCAGGATCAATAAAGTTCCCCTCATTTTTGGGTGCACTTTAAGACCTTTAGTGATAACAGCTAGAATCAAGGGAGGGAGAAGGAGGGGGACAGGATGTGAAAGAGGAAGCTCTGGAGGGAGATGCCCTGGAGAGAGGGCCCAGAGGGAGGGCCGGGAGGCTAGAAGAGCCTTTGCCCAGGGGCAGGTCTTACAGAGGCCTTGTGAGGGAACTGGGAGGAGGAGTGGGGTCTCAAATCCACCAGGCTAGTTTTGGGAGCATTCAACTCGTTGGGGTGCCACTGCCTCTTCTTGTGCTGTCTGTCATGGATGAGTTATTGTAGCACAAGCTTCACATTGGCCAACCTTCTCAGAGACTGGGAAGAGCTCCTTATAAACTTACAGTTTCCACATGGTACAAGATTGTTCCTTAAACTGGATGGCTGGTGGCATAAGGCTAGGGCTAGCAGATTATAGTTTGTGGTCCTGTTAAATAAAATACAATTCCTGTTTAAAGGGTATAGACCTAATGAGATAGACTTGCTTGTTTTTTAAATGTTAACCTTTACATTCACTTTACCTTTAAACAAGGTAAAAAGAAAAAAAATCTGTTTTTTTTCATTAGAAGCTAAACACACAAATCAAAACAATGTGTTAATTACTATTGTCAGAATGCTGATCTTTTATTGTTGGTAAATTGATCAGATACATTATCATGAGCTCTTTTCATTTTGTTTTCCTGTTTCTGTTTTTAGTTGCTGATATGTGTTCAAGATGAGTGGGATGGGAGAAAATACCTCTGACCCGTCCAGGGCAGAGACAAGGAAGCGCAAGGAATGTCCTGACCAGCTTGGACCCAGGTTAGATTCTTACTGTGAGAAAGAATTGGCATTGTCCATGAAAGCAACTTGCATGCTTCGATATTTAGCATTGAGTTTACTCCCAATTCAAATACTGTCTTTCTATTTCCTCCTTAACTGTTAAACCTTTAAATGCATATATATTTGCTTTACATATTGAATATGCTAATGAGTTAAAGGGATCTCTGGTAGTGTAGTGCCTAAGGCACTTGACTGCTAACCAGAAGGCTGGCAGTTCAAACCCACCAACCACTCCTCGGAAGGAAGATGGGGCTAACTACTCCGGTAGTGATACTGCCTTGGAAACCCAAGGAGGGGTCGCTATGAGTCGGGTCCGACTCCACGGCACATAACAACAACAACAATCAGTTCAAGATTTTATTTTTTTACAAGAAGCAGCCTGCATATGTCTTCTGATGTCCCCTGTGTCACTGACTCTTAAAAACAATTTATGCTATGATTTTGAGGGTTTGTTTTTTTTTTTAACATTTCTTTTAGATCAGTGCTTCAAACTGGTCCTTCCTAATTCAGTCTTGGCCAACAAAGCAAAACTGGAATGAACCCAAATTTGTAGAATTTGGTTATACCGGAACAATAATCAGAATGGGAAAAATTACAGGTCGACACCTTGCTAGAAACTTAAATCTCTCCCTTAGAAAACAGAGGCAGCATTTGCATTGCATAGCAACCAAATCGCTTGACTAGCTGAATCTGAAACAGTGGTGTCTGGACCAAAGATAGCAGCCAGCTGCACCACTTTGATTGTGTGTCACTCTCCATAATCCTGGCAGTGAGTTCATCGCCTGCATCAGGCTCCTGAAAGGGCTTGCTGTGCGTCTTCGAAGTCTCCCATTCCAGGACTTGGACCCTGAGTTTTTCCTGCCTGTACACCCATAGTTTACAGATGTTGTTCTGTCCCAGTATCACTGCTTCAGCCACGATTGAATGGTTTGAAGTCCCGGCGAGATCATAGTATGTCATAAAGACAAAAATATCCATAGCAAAAAGATTAACTATTCATTTTATTTTCATTTGTTTTATATTTTTTATTGAGCAAGGCATAATGTGTTAAACCCACTTGCTTTTGAATTAAAGACAAAGATTATGACTCTTCAGTAAATTAAACAATTAAAACTTTAAAAAGCAAGTTCCATCTCATGAGTCAAAATGTGAATTGTTGTAACTTCCAAGCAGAGTAATTTAGCAATATCTATTAAAATTATAAATGCACGGTTATCATTACGGCCTTGTTTACAATAGCTAAAAGTTAGTGCATATGCGTGCACTGGAACACTATGCAGCTATGAAAAAAATTAAGACACCTGTGATGGCTTGGGGTACAAAATATCTCTAAGAATATTTTTATAGAGAAAATGCAAAGTTTAGAAAACTATATATGGACATTCCTATTTCTAAAAAAGGAAGAAAAGAATCCATAATTACGTTACTTTAGGATCATTAAAAACCTAGTAACTGTTGTTAACCATTTTGAGGGATGAGAACTAGGCAGAGAGAGAACAAAGTTAAAAGAGATACCTTTCACTCTTTTGGTGCTTTCAGTCATATAAATTACTAAAAAAGTTAAATAAAAACAGCAACTGACAATGAATAACCATTAAGTAGGTCAGATGGGAGAATAGTAGGGAAAAGGCTAGAAAAGTGATCAAGGGAAGAAGAGAAAGAAAAAAGGCAAGAAGCCAATATTTCAAATTCCCTTTCCTCTTCTAGTTGCCAAGCCAAACAATGAGCTTATTAAGCCTACACTGCCGAGATCCCTGTGCCCCCCCCCCCCCCCCCCCCCCGTTCCCCGCTCCTACGTTACCTCTAGTTTCCTGGAAAAAATCAAAACCTTCGACCTGTTGGTCTACCTTTAATACTCGGGAGTTTACCTGAAGGAGGAGTTTGGTACAATGGAAGCTGTGCCGGGGGAAAGGCTGTTCTCTTACCTAGTGCTTGTGCTAGTGCCGAAGCTGAGCAGACATGTCTCAGAGCCTTCTCCCTGGTGCCGTCAGGAATCTTTGTAACCAGGCTGCCCTCTTTCTCAGCTGTTTGTCATGTATTTATTATCTTGTGCCACAGATGAATTGGGCCCAGGACGAATTGGGTTCTTCAAGCATTCTGGCTACTCTCTCCTTTCCCTGTACTTAATAAAGTGTAAGCTGGGGGTAAAATGATGCTTAGAAAAACTAAATTTTTTCCCTGCTCTGCCAGTAACTCACTGGGTGATCTTGGACAAATCTTGCAACCACTGTAAAGTAGATAAATTGTGTTATATCTCAGTTTTATTAGATTATGAAAGTAAATCTAGTACTTAGAAGGGAATAAATTGGAAATCTATTACAAATTTCCAAGCTTTGAAAATTAAGATTATATACAGTTATATCACAAAACTGAAAGCAGCTTCATTAAACAATGTTCATTTCTTAATGTGTTGTTTTTAATGTCCTTTAGTAGGCCCCCTACTGCACTTGAAAAAATGATTGCACTATTATTTTCAAAAGGAACCTTTTAATTTGCTGTTTTATCAAATTCTAATTTAAATGAGAATATTATTTTTTCCCTTCTATTAACTTTTTAAAAGTTTAGTTGAATTTGAACCGTTTGTTAATGTTTTGCATGTCATTTACCTTGGACAGTTAACAGATACTCTGCATCAGTTTCACTTTTGTTTCTAGTTTTCCTTTTCTTTTTTTTTTTTTTGGCATTATCTAAAAAAACCTGTTTTGTTTGATTGCTAACATCCTAAAGAAGTCTATGATATTATAAAGATTTGTTTGTGTTCCTTTTTTATTATTTTGTTTTTGCCCCTGTGTCCTCTGCTACATTCATGGATATATTTGCAGAACATATAAATACATATGTAGAAATATCCTCTGTCAGGCAAAAAAAAAGAAGAAGAAGGTGGGGACCAGGTTTGCTGGTCCAGTAGAGCCTGGTGTAACCACTGAGACTATGGCCCCTAGCTGCCCTTCAGGTCTGGAATTGAACCCACCACTGTGGTTTCCAGCCAAACAA
>NW_006921768.1:3901789-3924875 GCF_000298275.1 Orycteropus afer afer
CTGGGAGGAGGTAACTATGGGGAGGAAGTGGGAGGGGAGCTGCTGCATTGTAAATTTTGGTCAATGACATGAGACAAAGTATATGTGAGCTGCTGTATGAAAAGTGAATTTACTCTGTAAATCTTCACCCAAATCCTAATTTTAAAAAAATATATATATCCTCTGTCAAACCTATATATGTGCATGAGTAAAGTCCCATCTGCCTGTTCAACACCCCTGTTCAACTTGAGTGTCTGTCTATATATCCACTCATAGATTATTGTTGTTACTGTGTCTGTATTTACCTTTGTTGCCTTTAACTTTTGTGTTCCTCCCAGCGTCTTCCTTTCTTTGATCATTTTGTGCTGACCTCCCCCTTACAGTGTATTGCCTTTCCCTTCACCCAAGTTAATACATGTCTGCCCTCCAGTTAGTGATTTTTGTTCCTTTTTTATGCTTTACCAAAAGTAATTTAATTTTATTCCTATTATATTTAGTTAACTTCCCTTTCTTCTTTTACTTATCTTAAATAAATATTTTTTAATGAAGGGAATCTCTTTTACCTTTCTTGTTGTTGTTGTTGCTATGTGCCGTCGAGTCGGACCCGACTCACAGCGACCCCTCCTTGGGTTTCCGAGGCAGTATCACCACGGAAGTAGATAGCCCAATCTTCCTTCCGAGGAGTGGCTGGTGGGTTTGAACTGCCAGCCTTCTGGTTAGCAGTCAAGTGCCTTAGGCACTATGCTACCAGAGCTCCCTTACATTTCTTTAAATATCCCTTAATTTATTAAATATAAAATAGGGTTCCTTCTTGTGCTCAACACTATACTAAGCACAGTGGAGCTGATCTTTGCCACCCTGAGGCTTCTAGTCCAGTGGAGACATTAAACACGTTGAACAAGTGACTGTACAAGTAAATACATAATTACAAACTAGGATAAGTTCAATTAGGGGAAAATATGCAGCACATAGAGCAATTTTCTTTCCTCAGAAGTGATTCTGTGTTTATATAAATAAATATTGTTTGTTCTTACAACTCTTTTAGAGCTTGTTTAAAGTGGTTATCTTTTTTCATACTAGCTCTTTTTCAAATTTGTAACAAAAATGTGTGTCTTCTTTTTAGCCCCAAAAGGAGCACTGAGAAACGTAATCGTGAACAGGAAAATAAATATATTGAAGAACTTGCAGAGCTGATTTTTGCAAATTTTAATGATATAGACAACTTTAACTTCAAACCTGACAAATGTGCAATCTTAAAAGAAACTGTGAAGCAAATTCGTCAGATCAAAGAACAGGGTAAGAGGACTGAATTAGTATTTTGGAGCACTGAGTTGGTTTCTATTTTTCCATGTGTGAGAAGTTCCTTCAGAGTCCCTTTAATTCATTTTTTATGCTTAAATTATTGATGAGGAAATGATGTCACAGTGCAAGATGAATGCAAGTATCACTTGCAGTGGTTTATAAATAGGCTTTATATAAAATTCAACCGTTCCCTGAAGACACAGGAGACTGAGGTGAGTCAGGTTGATGTAACTTTTCGTTTAGTAAAACCAAATTAAGGTCCCACTCATTCTCCTTCCTCCACCTTAGAATTTTCCTAGTTTACACAGCAAGTGGCTGCCATAATTCTTAATTTGCAAGTGAGGATCCAGTTGAAGATGGAAAACAGAAGTAAGGAGTGAACCACCTCCTGTTTCAGCTAGTCAGCATATTTGATTAAGTCTGAGCCTCAACTGGCCATGCCACAAGATTAGAACTTCATATCCTGAATGACAAGGGATCTGAAAGGCTCTAACCTCTAATAAGAATTCTTTTGTGAAATTGAAACACAGAACATGACAGTTTTCTTCCTGGGGTTTTCTTTTTTTTCTGGGATCATTTTCTGCCTCTCTCCTTCGATATTGTTGCCTACGGAAAAAAATGTAAGAAAATAATATTTTTAAAAACACATTTGACTTTGTAGTGCCAAAAAAGTCTTTATTAGGCAAGTATGAACAGTGTCTCTCGTGCTCAGGGCCAATATATGCTCTTGAAGTATCTGTGTGTTACTTTCCTTCAGGGCTAAGGAGATTATTATCTTTTGTAATCCATTTTTGAATGCATACTCTTAGATTTCATATTTTTTTAATCTGCCTGTTATATAATACTCAAAAGAGCCTGATCGTAGAAAACTGATATTTCCTTGATTTTATCAGTATATGACCCTTAATCTTTGTCTACTTCTATCTATCATAAAAACCTAGCTACCTGTTAGTGTATCATCATCATGGCATTTTCCATTTTCATACATATACTGTTGAGGTAAATTTTATATAAAACAGTTTTACAAATAGAGTTCTGTCTTCTAAGAACTTACAAATGTGCATGTAGCATACCCAACACACTTTCTAATACAGCCCACTCTGATTCAGTTTTTGTTTACTGGTTTCTCCATCAAAGTTACATCATCGTAGCATTTACCCAAGATGTTTGTTCTCTCAGTTCCTTTGCCAGTCTGTCTTCATCTCTCTTTTTTATCTTTCTTTTCTTTTTGGGATTCACTAGTTATCAAAAAGAGTTATAATCTCAATTTTGACATTTTCTTATTTTTTTGGTATCAGCAAATGGATAAAATAATATTCCTGGAACGCTTAGAATTAACTGGTTAAAGTACTTTGACATCATTGTGTTTTTAGTTGTTGATATAATAACAGTGGAGAAATCTTTACACTTACTATCTAGATAATGCAAGTCTGTGAACATTGCATGCTGTGCAGTACTTTGCATTTTTAAATAATTATATATATTTTTACCACTATCAAGCGTTGCACAAGTTTTTAAAGTTTTACAAAACCTTGGTAATTCCCCCTTCAAATCATAAAACATGTTAAGATGTGTCATGCTGGGACTGTGCCATACTTTAAATGTAGTTTTAATAAGAAGCCTGCAGACCACAACCACCCAAGAAGCAACTACAGTAAACACCCAGTCACATCTCATTCTTAAATAATGTTCCTACAAATTTGAAAAGCAACATGTTTTAAAGGGGGAAGCAAAAGTTAAATACCAGCACCCTCCAAAATAAAAACACAAATACACTTTTAATTCTCAACTAATTTGATATTTTAAGAATATTGCTTGTTTAATTAGCTTTTTTAAAAAAAAGAACGTGGGTTTTAGAATCAGACAGACTAGGTATGAATTCTAGTTCTGCCACTTACGAGCTTTTTGAACCTGGGGAAATTATTTTCTCTCTCTGAGACTCAGGGTTTAGCAACAGCACCTAGGTTCCATGCAACCTAGGCTGCATGAAGAAATGATGAGCTATGTAAACATATCTAGCAAGTAAACGTTCAGTAGATACAGATTTTCTTCCCCATATTAAGAAGAAAGGCACCTCCCCCCCCCCCTTTGTATCTGCTAAGATCTTTTGACAGTGAGCTATTCTTTCAGATAGGATAAAAAGATAGGGTCTTGGATAAAAAGATAGGGATGGTTAATAATATCTCTCTACAGATCATTTGCAAAAAGTAAAAAAAAATTTAGTGCTAGAGAACTCTGTATATCCCCTGTATATCACTCTACCAGATAGCTCTGTTTGGGCCCGTTTATCTTCTCTTGGCATCTGACACCCAGCAGAGGTTCAAGTGCAACACCTAAGCCAGGCTCAAGTGCTTTTCTCTCACTCTTTGCCCTTGCCTTTGTCCTCCCAATTGCTTCTCCTACCAATAGGCATAAATAAAATTCACCTACCATTTTTATATTGTCATCCAAACTTAATCTCTATTTCAATCACAGTTATCAGCCTAAATAAAATTTGGGAGCTCACGAGAAATGCCCATTGTACCCTAAGTCAGAATAATTATCCTAGAGCAGTTACACTGGATTGTAAGAGGTCCCAAACAAAAGAATACAGATTTGGGAAACTAGGGCTTATGTTTGAGTGTCAAAAGCTAAGATAGCTTAGTTAGGCGTGATGGGATCTTTCACTCAAATCACCGTCTGTCATTAGCTGCTCCTCAGGTTTCCATACTTTTCATAAACGAAAGGGGAGAAGAAGGGATATTTAAAAATGGTGTGGCAGACAAGAATTTGGAGAGGGAATTACCAGCTATTTAAATAGTATGCATTTTCTTGTACATAACACTTTGTGGGACACATGTTTGATAAATGTTAACCTGCCAAAAGCATTTACACACAAGTGGTCCATGTTCAGTTAGCAAGTATGTACAAGAGTCTGATGCTGACAGTGTTTGCCATTTAAATATGGAATTCCATACATGATGATGTTTTTCCTTTGGCCCACATTCATTGGTCCTTAGTAAAACTAACAGAAAGATTTCTTTTTTTTTGAGAATTTTTAATACCAGCAAAGACTTAAATCGTTCTTACTTCATGCCAGGCACCTTTTAAAATGTTCATATGTTGTAACCTATTTAGTACACAAAACATGCCATGAGATAGGGATATGTTTTTTGTTTTTTTTTTTTCCCTTTTATGTGTGGGGACCTGAAACATAAGGTGAGTCAGCAGCTGGCTAAGTCATGTGACTTAAGTGAAGGAACAGAGATTCAAACTCAGGCAGTCTGGTGTTAGAGCCTCTGCTTAAGCCATCACACTACCTTTTTCATGTTTTCTCTTCATATTCGTTTTAAAACTTCTGGCTTATATAACTTACAGACAATAATCATAGATAACAAATAACTCTTTTTTTCCTGTTTGAGAGGCTAATGGTGCTTCTGTTCCACAGAAGAATAATAGGTAGTAAGAGAAATAAAAATGTTTTAATTTTGGATTACTGTATCCTAGAGTGTTTCACTCACTTTAGCTGAAAACGTTAAGTGAAATTTCCTTGGACGATATATGGTTATTTCTATTCCTTTATAAAAATAAAATTGAAGTGTAAAGTGATTAAATATTTTCTCTGCTCTGTGTTTAAAGTAATACCTCCTTCATTATCCTAAAAGTAACCACATCTTTCATTGGTTTTTCTAAAATAGTTATTTCAAGGTAATTTTATTTGAAAACCATTGACACTTCATTTAAAGCCAGTGTATTTGAATGTAGGATATACCATCAGTTAGTGGAAGAGTAGGTCTCAAACTTTCAATGTCATTTTTTTAAAAGCTTTATTAGTGAATAGCTACAAGTGTATGTATATATATAAAGTATCTTTGTGTCAGTACAAGCTAGAATATGGGAGGGGAGGGTATGACAGGGGATCAGTGCTTGGACCAGACATCCTGAAAGACCACACTGGTTTGTCATTGTAATTATTCTAGTGATATAATTTTGATACATAATGCCAGTATGAGAACATTAGAATTCCATATCATTTCATACTTGTTTATTTCTGCAAATGCTGGCAACAGTATCAGGTATTTTAAGAGAGGGTGGAGAGCAGTGGTGTGCTGGAGTCAATTCATATCAACTCCTGAGAGCCTATTGTTATGAAGAATTTTGCTGGCCAGTTGTTACTAAAAGTAGTCATTACTAAAAATTACACAAATTTACAATTAAATGAATTACATAAGAAACAGAGATAAGGAAAACTAAAATATCATTTCTGAATTATTTTTTTTGTATATAAATAATTATTTTCTGCATTTTACCAGTATATGTGCTCTTGAAGGAGCTCTGGTGGCACAGTGGTTAAGGCATTCAGCAGCTAACCAGAAGTTGAAACCCATGAGCCACTCCGTGGGAGAAAGATGAGACAGTCTGCTTCCACAAAGTTTTGGTTTGGGTATGGTATTAGAGAGTGTGTCTATATGGTATAAGCACTGCATGATAGTGACTACTGTATATCTCTTCTCAACTCCATGTTCAGTAATGTCACAGTGGTCTATAGATAACAGCCCCGGTGAGAGTATTAATACCATGGAAGTAGGTAAACAGTACAGTGATCAAAAATTACTGTTCTGTTGACTGACACTCTAGACTTAATCAGGCAATGGAAAATATGTTAGTAAATAGCATCTTAGTAGCTGTTACATTGTGACTAGCACCAAAAAAAAAAAAAAAACATCTGAGGCAATACTCTTTCAGTATTCTAAAAATGTTGCCCAGTTTGCCCAAAAAATTGCTCGTGAATTGACAAGTGGATTTCCACATATGACATAAAGCTTCTTTGTCTCACTTTTGCCTTGTTTGTTAACATAGATGAAAATTTCAGCCAGTGTTTGTGTTGGAAATATATTTATTTCATCAGTTGTAATAATAGCTTGGCTATGATATAAGAGTTTGGCAGAAAAAAAAAAAAACTAATGGAAGCATTCTGTGAGAATCAGTTGGATATATGGAATTTACAATACAGAATATTGTATATTTTATTACCATATGTAAATTGTGTATTATATATTCTTTATACCAGTAAAAATATATAATAAAATTGAGATGTGTTCTCTCTCCACTCTCCCACCCCCGAAACAAAAGCTGGTTTTTAAGCATTTTTCAGTACACTGCTTAGAATGGCAGGGAGGATATATTGGTAAATGTAAGCTAGTCAATGTAGAAACTTAAATAAGTCAAAGAAATAATAATAGAAACAGCATAACTATAGCACATACAAGGAAAAATTAAAATTAAAAGCCACCTACAAAGTCTATGAAAATTGTGTTTTCCCTCCCAGTTAAATGTGTGAGGTTTTTGTGATGCAGAGTTACTTAAGCAAAAGTACTGCCCTTGAGTCAAATTTGACTCATAGTGACCCCTCCTGGGGTTTCCATGGCACTATCACTCCAGACAGTAGATTGCCCAACCTTCCTTCCAAGGAGTGGCTGGTGGGTTTGAACTGCTAGCCTTCTGGTTAGCAGTCAAATGCCTTAGGCACTATGCCACCAGAGCTCCTGCAAAGTTATTTACTCAAAGCTAAAGCCTAGACATGAACAAATTGCTGTGGTATCTGATCATTTCCAGGGATAGAATATCTGTGAATCAGGCTTTTGGGGTGAGGCTTCCAGGGATTGCTTGTGTTCCATGTGATGAAACCTTAGAGTGATGGCAGAATCATCACACTGCCAAAGGATAGGCTAGCTAACTCAGGATGTCTTACAGATACGCTTATACTGATCACATGATCATATGGTATACTGGTGAAATATATATGATAGCAGAAACTCTTGATTATTTGTAGAATGAATCAAAAAAAGAAAAACCAAACCCTCTGCCATCAAGTCAATTCAGATTCATAATGACCTCCATTGGGTTTCCAAGCAAGTATATCTTTACGGAATTAGATTGCCTTATCTTCCTTCCAGGGAGTAGCTGTTGGGTTTGAACCTCCAACCTTCTAGTTAGCGGTCAAATGACTTAGGCATTATTCCAACAAAGTTCCTTGTAGAATGAATTGGAAAAGGATAATGACATATATTCTAACTTAAAGGAAAAAAAAAAAGTAAAAAGGCTACATACGGTTTTGAACTTGACTTGCCAACTTTGTTCTTACCCTATCTTCTTTTAAAGGTGCTAATGATAATTAAATGGCCAGTCAGCCAGCCAGATGTAAATGTGGGCAAAAAGAGTATGTTACGTAATAGATTGGTGCAGGCTTCAAACCCAGTTGGCAGCATACATGAATCAATATTAATCAATGTAATAACTCATTAAGATCATAGGTTTTATTTGTTATCAGAGATACCCACTATCTGGCTTCATCAGCTGTGTGACTGTGTGCAAGTGTCTTAACATCTCTGGTCTCTAGTTCCTAAAATGTATAAAGTAGATAAAAATAATCATTTCTTAAAGTTCTTGCAAAGATTTTGTTCAATAATATTTGTAAAATGCTTAGCCTAGTGCTGTACATATAAAGAGATTTGAGAGAATAAAGTTTTTTATTGCTTAGCTTACCATTGTTCCTGACATACATACTTGATGGCATCATCCAATAAATCTAAGCTTTCTTCCTAAAAACTCAATATTGATAAGGAAACAAGTAATTTCCCAATATTTTCTGTATTACAGTTTTAAGCCTTAATATTCCTATAATTTTTAAAATACAGAAATAAGTAAACAGAAACTATCAAAAGTATTCACTCAGAGAGAGAAATTAGGAATGTATCATTGGTGTAACCATACCTGAACCACATATATACACATATACATACAGCCATATTCGTACGCACACCACTACCAGCTCTGTTGGGCCTGCTAGATCTTGTCTGCTTCCTGCTTGCCGTGGTTACCTGAGTGACATTTACAAGTCTTGCTTTAAAGAGAACTAAAGGAGGCAGGAGTCTTAGCAACTTTCTTTTTTTTTTGGCAACTTTCATATCACTCTATTTACCTCAAAAATCTGGCCCCCACTTACTCTTGAAGATCTGAAACTTATGGTTGTATGCATTTGAGAAGAAACCAGGTCTTACTACCTTGTTTGATGATGTAACTTATGGTCAGCAAAATATTCATGATACTGCCATTTTTAATGAAAACAAAATTTTTTTACTCCACTGTCTGCATATAATTCACTTTTATACACTTTTGTGTGCATCAATGGCTCCTGTCTCTATGGCACCTAAGAACACAACAATTGTTGATGAAATCCTTAAAATTAGTGATCAGGAGTGGAATTCTTGCTCTAATTTCCTGCTCTTCCACTCAACCAAAAACCAAACTTACTGCCATCAAGTTGTTTCCAACTCATAGAGACCCCCATTGGGTTTCTAAGGCTACAAATCTTTACATAAGCAGACTGCCTCATCTTTCTTCTGCAGAGCAGCTGGTAGGTTCAAACCAGCGATCTTTTGGTTAGCAGTCAAATGCCTTAACCACTGTACCACCAAGAGCTCCTTGTTCTTCTACTAAGATACCCTTCTTAATTTTTTTAAGTATATGGTAGTCTTTTTTTTTTTTTTTGGGTTTTTGTTTCGTATTCTAATGGTTTAGGATTTTAGCAATTAATGACTGAGCTCTTGTTTCAAGACTTCACCTGGCTTCTATACTCTAATATAAAGTTGTTGTTGTTATGTGCCGTCGAGTCAGCCCCGACTCATAGTGACCCCTCCTTGGTTTTCCAAGGCAGTATCACTACGGAAGTAGGATTGCCCAACCTTCCTTCTGAGGAGTGGGTGGTGGGTTTGAACCACCAGCCTTCTGGTTAGCAGTCAAGTGCTTTAGGCACTATGCTCCCAGAGCTCCTCTAATATAAAGTAGACATCCCTAATTTTACTGATCACATTGTAAGTAATTCTAACACCCCACTATCTGTATTCATTGCATTCATTCAATTAACTTTTTCTTGAGTACATACTATATGGAAGACATATTATTATTTGCTAAGGGAGAATCCAATAATCAATCAGTACGCGGTTCTTCTCCTTGAAGCTATCACTATTTTGGGGAAAGTAGCCTGTAAACAACTACAATGTAAGATAGAATTAACTAAATGACAGAGGCACAAAGTAATGACCTATGGGACTGAAGGGGAAGATTGTTGTTTGAACTGATCCTTGCTCTAAAAGTAGGATTCTGATAGAGAGAAGGTGGGGGCAGAAGGAGGCCTTCTAAGCAGAGGAGCCTGAACAAAGGCACAGGAGCATGTGACAGCATGCAGAATGCAAAGAGCAAGTCAGACTGTTCAGCTGCACAATAAGATGTATTTGTTTGGATTTAAGGAGCTTGGTGGCATAGTGCCTAAGGCATTTGACTGCTAACCAAAAGGTTGCCAGTTCTAAACCCACCAGCCACTCCACAGAAGGAACTCTGGGCAGTCTATTTCCATAAAGATTTACTGTCTCGGAAACCCAAAGAGGGTCACTATGAGTCGGAATCATCTAACAGTGAGTTTGGCTTTTCTTTTTCAGTTAGATTTAAGGCTGAAAAGACAGGTCAGAGCAGATAATGAAGGGCATTAAAGATCATACCTTGGTATTTGGGCTTTATTCTCCAGGAAGTAGGATAGTAGGTAATACAGAAATTTAGAGAAAGTAACACAAAATGAGAGGTCCTTAACCATCTTCCACAGAGTTGGCTTTCTGCCAACTATCTGGATGTGGTAATACCCTGTAACTAGAAATGGGAAATGTCTTTTCTTTTAAAGTGACTGACTTTTAGAAGGTGTGGGGCCACATAGCCAATAAAATAACAAGGAGAAAAACTACATTGAAACAAATGTTAGAGAAATAGGAAATGCCTTATTCATCTGTATCAAGAAAACTGTAGAGGTCACAGAGTTTTCTGTTAAGGGTGATGGAGGAATTTGAGACTAGATAATGATGGTTATCGAACAACATGGTGAATATAATTAATGTCACTGAACTGTACCTGTGAAGATTATTGAATGGCAATTGTTTTGTTACATTTATATTTACCACAATAAAAGCAAAAACAATAACCACTCTATAGGACAGAATAGAACTGCCCCATAAAGTTTCCAATCCTGTAAATATTATGGAAACAGATTGTCACATTTTTCTCCTGCAGAGTGCTGGTGGTTTGAACACTGACATTTTGGTTAGTAGCTGAGTATTTCAACCACTGCATTACCAGGGCTTCTTCCACAATTGAAATGAGGGGAATAATAAATATTTCTTAATAACTTCATCCTATTTTGATAACTTGGCCGATGGGACCTAGAAGGATCTGACAGAGCAAGAGGAAATGGCAGAAATAGAAAGGCAATAAGGCAGACCCACAAAGACGGACTGAGGAAGCCTGGCAGAGACAGGAGTAAGGTGTGGGGATCATATTCGGAAGCATATGTGTGCAAGTTCAAACACAAAGATACAGAAATTTTAAAATATAAAATCTCGTTTCATGATTTCTTATGGCATTGCACTAAGGACTGAAAGCGTTGTCATATTCAGCAGCTATGGACATGCTTGCAAATAAAGGCCCTTAGGATTAGCCCCTGGGAGCTCTGGTAGCGTGGTGCCTAAGGCACTTGACTACTAACCAGAAGGCTGGCGGTTCAAACCCACCAGCCACTCCTCAGAAGGAAGGTTGGGCAACCTACTTCCGTAGTGATACTGCCTTGGAAACCCAAGGAGGGGTTGCTATGAGTCCGGCCCAACTCGACGGCACATAACAACAACAACAACAACAGGATGAGCCCCTAGGTGTCAGCTATTGCTTACTATTCTGACCCTACCCCAGCTTTAGTAAAGAGTGCCCACACACTTCTTGGCTAATCAGCCCTGCTAGGTATTTGTCATGTGCCACCTGCCCCCTGCCTCTTCTGCTGGGACTTACAAATAGCTATGTCAGCCACTGTGCTCAAGGGATTCTTCCACATGAATCTGCTAATTGTATGCCCTTGAGGAAGCCAGGTTGATCCTTCTGCCCTGATGTCAATGCCACTAGACTGTGAAAGAGTCTGAAAGGGGAACCTCACCGTGGCATACATGTTCCTCTGCTGTGTCGCACTCTTACCATCCTTTCCTTTGCTCTAACCCACAAGCCACTCACACTTGCATCTCTTCCCCCTCAGAATAGGTTGATTATGCTTCCCTCAATGAGCAAAATGCAGATCTACATCCTCTTCCTACAGATGGCGTTAGCTTCCTAGAACATTCCCCACCTGTCCCCAAAACGAGACCTCTTGATTAGAGAATGTACACTCAACCTGTAGTCAAAGATACTCTAACAGTGGTCAAGGTAAATTTACCCTCAGGCATAATGGTACTCTACTATGAGTACTAAGCTAGATTTGTTCATTGTTGTTATGCGCTGTCGAGTCGGACCCAACAAGTAATGACCCCTCCTTGGGTTTCCTAGGAGATATCACTACGGAAGTAGATTGCCCAACCTTCCTTCTGAGGAGTGGCTGGTGGGTTTAAACCGCCAGCCTTCTGGTTAGCAGTCAAGTGCCTTAGACTACGCTACCAGAGCTCCTAGATATAGTTTAGCATAGGTAAAATTGCTTAAAATGATCAGTGATTTTGGGTTTGACAAAGGATCGTTGACAAGAAAAGCAAAAATAGAAATATTTCTGCTGTGTTCTGAGCCCTGATGTTGTAGGCTTTCATTTGTATCTTTGCTCTTCCTCTAGTGAGTGGAGAAAGATCTCCTCTCTCCCCTACTTTCTCACCCTGTTGTATCTGATGGTACACTCACACTAAGAATATATTTTCTCAGATATACCAAGCTATTTCCTACCCCTGCATTTACTCTTCCCTGCCTTATCTTTCTGGCAAACTGTGACTCGTCATTGAAAAACCTAGCTTAGCAGCAGCAGTTACATCCTTTATAAAGGATTCAGCCAGCTTTCCCACCCCATAAGTTTTCTTTTCTGCTTTGCCATAGGTATAGGATAGTGTAGTACAGTCACTGTAGTATAGTTGTTTGCATATGTGTCTCCACTAAAAATGGACTGTCAGGGGCAGATGCTGTATTTTGTTCACCATGGATCTATAGAAGTACAAAAGTAGCAAAGAGCCTGACTTTTAGTAGATCCTCAGTGAACACTTGTTGGATAAAATCAAATCCTTAACAATAAGGCTTAGCAATATTTAGCTGTATGTGCAAATACACATCTATCAGTGCACCTTTCTACATAGGAGCTCTGGTGGCCTAGTGCCTAAGGCATTTGACTGCTAAGCAGAAGGCTGGTGGTTCAAACCCACCAGCCCCTCCTCAGAAACCCAAGGAGGGGTCGCTATGAATCAGATCCGACTCTGTTGCAAATTCCAAACAGGCCAATCTGATGAATAGAAAGTGTATCTTGGACTAATGAATAAGATATTAATAGGCAAAATATCTTCTAGTTTTCATAGATTGCTCAAAAGTAATAGTTTTTGGTTACCCAGTTACCAAGCTTAAATCTCCTGAACCCTTTTGGATTCTGCCTACGTATCTAATCCATTGTTAGTTACTATATCTTCCCTGGCATAATACCATTTTCACATGTGTAGTTCATGTCCTCATGTTCACTTACCTAGAATGATACAGTAGCAGATCTCTCAGTCCACAGAGCCAGTACATTCTGTAGTTTTATTTCATTAATCTTCCTAAAGCCCACTTATATTCATTCTAATCCCACTACTCAGAAACTTCCAATATGTGATTCCTCATCACATTACAAATTTAGCATAAGTCTTCCACAGTACTTCTAGGCCCATAAAGAGTCAGCAGATTTAGCATGGCCCTGGTACCTCCAACAGAATGGAATAATGTGTCTGTATATATGTACACCAGTGTGGTGAATCAGGATAGAACCTAGGAGACAGCTGAGAAGAGAGGTACGTGACCTGAGGGAAGAATCTTAATCAGGAGTCAAAGCACTAGGCCCAAGGGGGCTGTGATAGCCTCAGATTTGTCCAAATAAGTAGTCAGCAGCCGGATACTCAAGGCCATTGTTGTGGAACATCACAACTGTTTTAGGCCCTGTAGGGTGCAGTTGACAGGAAATCTAGGTTGAATGATAGTTGAAAACCCATTGCCAAGGGGTTTACCAAAGCCCATACTCTGATCCTTTTAGCCTGCTTTACATCCCATTCCACCAGTAGTATACCCTAATGAAAATAGATTACTCATTGTACTTCATATATTCTTGTACTTTTTTACTTTCGTAGTAGTATTCATACTCCTGGGAGCTCTGATGGCCTAGTGTCTAAGGTACTTGACTGCTAACCAGAAGGTTGGTGATTCAAACCCACCAGCCACTCCTCGGAAGGAAGACTGGGCAATCTACTTCCATAGAGATACTGCCTCGGAAACCCAAGGAAGGGTCACTGTGAGTCGGAGATGACTCAATGGCACATAACAACAACAACAACATCCATCTAAGGCCCTTCTCAAATACTGCCTTTTTAACGAAGTACTTCTTAATCTCCCAGTAATTATGAACTCATCTGCTTTGAATATCCATATGGTTTCTAGTACTTTTGAATCTTATTCTGATTTTTTGTGTACCTTTTTCTTCCCTAATTGATGACAAATTCTGTGATGGCAGAGAGGTATCTACCCTTCAATCACACCTGCGGTAGTGCTGAACACATTGTTTTGTCTTAGTTGAGGTAAAATAAAAACTTCTCAATTATTGTGTTGCTACCTAGCCTTGTAATTCATATTGTTGAAAAGTAGTACCCTACATTTAAGAATTTTAAATTCAAGAACGAGCTGTCATCTTACCCCAGTAATAGTAACAAAGATCAACAAGATAGAAAATAACAAATGCTGGTGAGATTAGGACTCTATTACACTGCTGGTGGGACTGTAAAATGATACAACCACTGTGGAAATTGGTATGATGATTTCATTAAAAGGTTGGAAATACTATTTGACCCAGCAATCCCACTACTAGGTATATATCCTAAGGAAATGAGAGCCAGGACATGAATAGACATGCATACCCATGTTCATCGCAGCACTATTCACAATAGCAAAGAGATGGAAATAACCTGAGTGCCTAACCACAAATGAATAAATACCCAAACTGTGGTACATACACACAGTGAAATACTGTGCAACATTAAAGAATAGTGGAGAATCCACGAAACACCTCGTAATGTGGATGAACTGGGAGGACATTATGCTGAGTGAAATAAGGCAATCACAGAAGGACTAATATGTATGAATTCATTATTTTAAAAGTCAGGGAAAGGTTAAATAAAAAAAGAATTTGAAATTCATTTTTCTAATAACTAAGTGAGTTCATTGCTTTTCTAGTACAAATATTATAAATTACAGCCTTTCCTGTAATAAATATTATTCCCAATACTGCATTCTAGTTTGCCTCCTAAAAGTGCATTGTTGTTAGATGCTATCGAGTTGATTTTTGACTCATAGTGACCCAGTGTGACAGAGTAGAACTGCCCTGTAGGGTTTTCTAGGCTGTAAACCTTAGTGTCTTAAAATAAAATTTAGATGATGAACTGTTAAATTCCTGGGGGAGAAGGGGGAGTATTTTATAGTTTTCTGTAATTATTTTTATTATGATCTTTAATTAATACAGAATTTTCCCTTATATTTTTAGATGAACATATTATATCTGATTAGACTGTATAACAAATATAAAGTATGTCAGTTTTTATATTACTGCTATTCAGAAATACTAGATATATTGTTTTTGAAATAACTAATATCTGAGATTTTGCCAGATACATGCAAAAGAGTTTGCATCTAATTCATATAGATTCTTAACTTAATGAATGATGTTATTTTCAAGAAATGGATTAAATATTTGAGGTGTGATAGGGAGGGGGGAAGATTATAGTAATGTATAATATAATTATATAATGTAATATCATTATTATAATGCAATTATAATTGCATTATAATTTATTTACTGTATGTATGTGTGTGTATATATATGTGTATATATGATTCAGGAGCTCTGGTGGCATAGTGCCTAAGGCACTTGACTGCTAACCAGAAGGCTGGTGGTTCAAACCCACCAACCACTCCTCAGAAGGCGGGATGGGCGATCTACTTCCATGGTGATACTGCCTCGGCAACCCAAGGAGGGATCGCTATGAGTTGGGGCTGACTCGATGGCACATAACAACAACATGATTTATTCACTGAATCAAAGACTAAAAATAGCTAAATACCATCATATATATATATATAACTTTAAACATGAATAATAAAAGAGATAAGGGCACAAATACCACTATTTGATTATTCTTTGTATTATTGCCATTGCTTGCTTGGACTGCTTTGATTTAAAGTACATTTTTCCTAGCTTTTTTGTTTTGTTAAACAAGTGAGTAAGAATAAACCTATTTTTCTAACCAGTTCTACTTGCAGAACATGGAAAAGGAAAATGTGTTTTTGTGTACTTCAGGTTGGAGTTAATTTTCAGACTGAAGTGGATATTACAACAATAAATTATACAAGAGATTGTTTTAATTGTTCCTACCAAGAAGACATTTTGAAAGGAATAAGAATCTAGTACCATGTTCCAGCACAGAATGCCTTCTGCGGCAAAATATCTTAACACCATGCTAAGTAGCCTTGGTGGTGCAAACGGTTACTGCACTCATCCATTACTTCTGAGAAATCAGCCATTGAAGTGAGCACAGTTCTAGTCTCATAGGGGGTCACCAAAAGTCAGAATCAACTTGACAGCAACTTAAGGACAGTGAATATGACCATAAGCCAAGAATTTGGGAAAGAAATTTTGATGGGCAGGAAGGAGAATCCTTTGAGGAAAATCTGAAGTCAGGAGGAAAATGAGAAAAAACAACAGTGGCTTGATATCTCCCTTTTGGAAATCTTGCCTCATTTCAGCCATTTGCCCTGTTCCCCTAAAAAATGTTTCCCAAAAGCTTTTTACTGCTTAGTCTTCTTCATGTAAGTTACAGGGAAGGAAGAAGTAAAGAGTATTACCTTCATAGATTATACCTGTAAATTGCTTATGTATAGTTTTAGGGTAGGCAAATAGAGGCACTCAATATGTATCACTTCCCAGTTCTTTCTTGATTTTACAACTATTGTTGATTCTGAAATATTTTAGTTCATTTCTAATCAGAAAATATTCACCTTTTGTTAATTTCTGGGTCATTTATCTTTGCTAATTAGTGAAAGGATTAATTTTTCTAATCCTCCTGTTTTCTACAATAAGCCCCCTACCACAAGTTTTTTAAGTCATAAGCCAGAAAAACAATTAGTGGTTTCTTCATCTCAAATTTGTTGGTAAGAAGTGTAGACTGTTAGAACTTTTGCTTTGTCTTTATTTCAAAGATTACTACTAAAAATTAACCTTTTGCAGCTTTGGACTCTGAGATTATAATTGTTAGTCCACCTTTCACTCTACAATTGTCTTATCAACATGTTTTATTAAAGATTTCCTAAGAATGTGACTGTGGAGAATAATTCACAGAATACAAGAATTTTGATTAGACAGTGTATACTCAACCTATAGTTAGGGATATCCTTCAACCATGTTTGAGGCAGATTTACCCTCAGGCATAAAGGTACTCTAGTTTGAGTACCAAGCTAGATAGAGTTTAACATAGGTAAAATTGTTTAAAATGATCAGGAATTGTGGGTTTGATGAAGGATTGTTGACAACAGAAGCAACAACAAAAAGAATTCTGCCATGTTCTGAGGCATGATATTATTAACCTCTTTCTAGTTCATATTCTGCTTAACTTTTCTTGTAGCTCTGTCACCGTTGACTGTCCTTTCTTCAAAGCACTTCTGCTTTTGGTCTGTATATTCGATTATTTCTTGTTCACTGGCTGCTCTGCCTCATCCAATCCATGGGCTTTTTTTTTTTTTTTTTTTTTTTTCTGTCCCCAACTAAATTCCTTCCTTAATCCATTTTATCTATTACCAGCCTTCAGCTATCACATCTGTGCTAATTACTGTCAACTTTATTTTGTTCTTAATTTACTTTAACTATTTATTGTGAATTCATATACATTTTGTTTCATGGCATTGATTACAATCCCCTCAAGGTAACAACACTCATTACGCTTCCCACCTGTGTTTCTCATTTTCATACCTCCTTTTCTCCTGACCTGTCCTGCCTTCTGAACTCTGTCCTTGGACAAATGCTGCCCTTTGATCTCGAATGGTTGGCTGATCTAAGGAGTGCCTACCTCCCTAGTGTTACTATTTCTGTTGTTTGGCTGAAAATTGAGCCACAGGGGTTGGTTCAGTTCCGGGTCCAAAAGGTAACTAAAAGCCATAGTCTCAGGGATTTCTCCAGTCTCCGTTCAACCAGTACACCTGATCTCTTTTTTAAATTATTTTGAGTTTCACTCCACATTTTTCTCCCACTCTATCCAGGACCTTCTAATGTGATCCTTTTCAGAGTGCTTGGTAATGGCAGCCAGGTACCACCTAGTTCTTCTGCTCTTGGGGTTGTGGAGTCTGAGGTTTGCATGCTCCATCTGGACTAAGTATTTCCATGTGTTTGTCAGCTTCCTGGATGTCTGTTTTGGTGAAGTGTCTATTTATGGCTTCTGCACATTTTTAATTGGATTATTTGTCTTTTTGTTGTTGAGGTGTTGAAGTTTTCTATACATTTTAGAAATTAGTCTCTTGTCCAATAAGTCGTTGCCAATATTTTTTCCTATTCTGTGGGTTCTCTTTTTACTCTTTTGGTGAGTCTTTTGATTCATATATGTGTCTAATTTTTAGGAGATCCCGGTAACCTAGTTTGTCTTCTGGTATTTGTAAATTTTTAGTGTTGTATATGATAGTTTGTCCCTATTTTCTCTTTAGTGTTCTTTATAGTTTTAAGTTTTACATTTAGGTCTTTGATTCATCTGGAATTAATTTTGGTGTGTGGTGTGAGATATGGATCCTCTTTCATTTTTCTACAGATGGATATCCAGCGTTGCTAGCACTGTTTGTTAAAGAGACTATGTCTTCCCTGTTTAATGAGTTTCAGTGCTTTGTCAAAGATCAGCTGTCCATCGGTGGATGGATTTACTTCTGGGTTCTCAAATCTGTTCCATTGGTTTACGTGTCTGCTGTTGTACCAGTACCAGGCTGTTTTGACTACTGCAAAAACGGCATAGGGGGATGACAGCATCCCACAGCTTCACAAGTGGGAGAGAGTATCATCAGTATCAACATCCCAAGGTTTATTCCTATGAGGCAAAGGTCAGACATGCCTCTACCCCCCAGCCTTTTACCAATTCTGACAGTAACTGTCCCTCCCACAGCACTCTTTACTTCTCTGCTGTGTTCAGTAATTCACTGCAGTGGCCACACACAACTCGCAGACAGTACTCATGATTATGAGGTTTATTAGGGAAGTAACAGGTTACAGTTCAGGATGAGAAACAATTCAGGATACAATTCTTCAATTAGGATATCTTTATCTCAGCCGTGCCCCTAGACACACATCTCTTTGGCTCTCATCTCCTTGCCATGGCCTCTGCTCAGGCAAGTAATACAAAACTCTTTTAGCTCTGCCAATAGGTGCTCAGAGAAGTACCCAACTCTGGCAGCAAGTCTCCTGCCAGAAGGCATGCAACTGTCTCACTCCGTGGTCTGGGAAGCCCACTGTTGTGTCTATGCTAGTCTCTTGGTTCTGCTGCCACCATCTCTCTTTTGTCTCAGTGCAGGGATTGTGGGTCCGAGAATGCTCTTCATCCTGGCTCTTCATCCTGGCTCTTCTTCTGCCTTGATGGTAATGAGATCCCCTTTCCACCTCTGGGATGGCTCATTTTAAGCCTAATGAGATTGCAGAATTTACCAATCCCCACATTAGTGTTCCATCCATCTTATTTGCAAGGTCCCACCCACACAAGAGTGTCACGTACCTTATTTGCATTTCTAACAAGCTGTCCAATCCCTTTTTTGAGCCATTAGCTCCTCACATGTGCATAGTTCCACCCAGTGTTCCGGTGGGAATCGAAGCTCAAGGCTAGAAGAGCTGTATTACGTAATTCACTGTACCACAACTATTGTGGGTGTGCAGGAGGTTTTGATATCAGGAAGTGTGAAGCCTCTTACATTGTTCTTTTACTTTAATAATGCTTTGCTTATCTGCGATCTCTTTCCATATAAACTTAGTGAGTAGTTTTCCCAACTCTAAAGGATGATGATGGAATCTAGACTGGGATTGCATTACATCTGTACGTCGTTTTTGGTAGTATTGACATCTTCACATTGTTAAGTATTCCTGTCCATAAGCATGGTATATTCTTCCATTTATGTTAGGTTTCTTTTGGTATCTTGTAGTAGTGTTTTGTACTTTTCTTTGTATGGGTTTTTTGTTAGATTTATTCCCGATTATTTCATTTTTGGTGGCTATTGTAAATGGTCCAGGAATTATTTTCCTGATTTCATTTTCAGAGTTCTCTTCATTAGTATAAAGGGATCATACTGAATTTTTTATGTTGATCTTGAACCCGGCCACTTTGCTAAATCTTGTGATTAGTTTTGGTTATTTTCTTACTGAATCATTGGTATTTTCTTTGTATAGGATCATATCATCTGCAGATAGAGATAGTTTTACTTCTTCTTTGCCAAGTTAAATGTCTTTCCTTTTCCTTTCTTGAGTTATTACTCTGGCTAGGACTTCTAATACTCCATTGAATAGGAGTGCTAATAAAGAGCCTCCATGTCTGGTACCTGTTTGCCAAGGGAATTGTAGTGTAAAGTTACCCACCTGGGATATTTCTGTTGAGGGCAGCATGAAGCAATTTTCTGGGAAGCTAACTCTTTTCCAGGTGTGTAGAATTCTGGTGTTGGGATTGGTTGGTTTAGCCACTCTGTCATGTTAAAGTGAGCCCTACTAGAAGCAGAGAGGAGGACTATCTCCTTGACTGCCAGCTAAGAAAGATGTGCTGCTGAGAGAGACATGCTGCTGAGAGGGAGATGTGAGAGACAGACACTGCTGAGAGAGAGAGCTGTGAGAGACACACACTGCTGAGGGAGCTGTGAGAGACCCACACTGCTGAGAGGGAGAGATGTGCTGCTGAGAGAGACAGCCAGCTGCAGCAGACTCAGCACGTTCCTGAACTTGAATTGTAGCCTGTTGCTTCCCTAATAAACCCAATAATCTGTGAGTTCTGTGTGGCCACTGCAGCAAATTATTGAATCCAGCAGAGAGGTGGTGGATGCCACAGGAGGAACGGTTCCCCAACTGTTAGTTTACAAAGGTTAGTAAGAGAGCTGGAGGGTGGCGGTATGTCTGGCCTCATAAGAACAGGCCTTGGACGTCCAGTAAGATGGAGGAATAGGCAGACAAGCAACACAGACCCTCTTCAACAAAGAAAAGAAAAACCAATTGACAGAGATAATCCTGGAGCCCTTAGTTTTGAAAGGAACTATACAGAAGTGAATTAGACACTAACTAGAGGAAAAACCAAAACAAAAACAGTGAATACAGAGACAGTCAGAGCTGCGGACTGTCAGCTACTCTGACGGGACCGACAGGCTGAATAGTTCCAAGTGCTGTTGGGACCTGATACTTGACCTAAAAAAGATCAGCCCTGGTCACCAGGGGCTGCAGGGACGACTGAGCCGGTCGCCTGTGACTAGGAGAGAAAACAGCAAGGTGGGAGACAACCTGAGCTGTTGACTTTCCTCTGTCCAGAGGGTGCAGCCATTTTGATTGTTTACACGTGGCTGCCATTTTGAATATTTAAAGTGACCGAGTGCGCAGCCATTTTAAATGTTTACAAGTGGTGGCCATTTTGGATATTTAAAGTGACCAAGGGTGCAGCCATTTTGAATCTTTATAAGTGACAACCATTTTGGATTTTAAAGTGATAGCATCCTCATTCGGATTCAAGAGACCTAGGAATAGGCTCTGTTTGGCAAGGGTGGCAGGGATATATACCAGAGGCTGACAACAGGAAAGGAAACAGGTGATGACCGTAAGTGCTGCCCACTAGCAAATAGAGGAGCACAGCACAGTACCCTGCTTGCATAGATAACATTCAGAGAAAACGAATATCGTGGACAAGTCACTCCACCATACAATCATCAATTAAATATAAACACAAAAACGTCACAATGCCTCGGAGACAACAGAGCATCACAGTCCACACAAAGAAGCAAGATAAAGCAGGAGAAACAAGGGACCAGGATACAGACCCAAAACACATCCCTGAGGAAGATGCAGCATTGGAACTCCCTGATAAGGAATCCAGAAGAATTATATTTAGGTATATTCAATGCATTGAGAGACAGATCAAGGAAAACACAGAGAAGACCCTAGAACAGTTTCAAAAGACAATACAAGAACAAAATGACAAAAATGAAAAATTACAAATGATACAAAATCTACACACAGAAATCCAGAAGATTAATACTAAATTTTCAGAAATAGATAAGACATCGAATGGCCAAAGGAGCCCAATTGAATCAATGGAAGACAGAATTAGGGAGATTGAAGGCAAATACCTGAACACTTCATTGGAAAGGGATCAATCAGAAAAAAATCAAAACAAAATTAAGAAAGCCTAAGCTTCATGTGAGATACCATCAAAAGGAATAACCTACATGTCATTGGAATTCCAGAACAGAAAGAGAAAAATAGAACCACAGAGAAAACTGTTGAAGATTTGTTGGAAGAGAATTTTCCTAGTATGATGAAAGGTGAAAATGTATCCATTCAGGAAGTCCAACGAACCCCAAACAGGCTAGACCCCAAAAGAAAATCACCCAGACATATCATCATCAAACTTACCAAAACCAAAGACAAAGAAAGAATCATGAGAGCAGCCTGAGAAAAATGAAAAGTTACCTACAAGGGACAACCAATAAGACTAAGCTCAGATTTCTCGACAGAAACCATGCAGGCACGAAGGCAATGGGATGGTATATATCAAACACTGAAGGAGAAAAATTTCCAACCAAGAATTATGTACCCAGCAATATTGTCCCTCAAATATGATGGTGAAATTAGGACATTTCCAGATAAGCAGAAATTAAGGGAATTTGTTAAAACCAGACCAACCTTACAAAAGACGCTAAAGGGAGGCCTGACCATTAACACACATGATGATATAACCCAGAAACCAACCCAGCTATGGAAGTATCCAAAGTAAATAAGCCTACAAGATTGTAAACAGGGAACCAGAGACATCAATTGACAAATGAAGACAACTACAAAACAAAAAGAGGGAAAAAAATCGTTACAGAACTTATAGATGGTAGGGAAGTCAAGACAACTACAAGATAGAACAGACTGCTCTAAACCTGGGAAGAAAACTATAAATCACAGCATAACCTCAAAGAAAAATGATAAACTGTGCTGGGCATGAGGATATGGAGAGGAATAGAAGACTGTCCCTCATCTCCAGCTCTCAGTTTGATGGAGTCAACAGACAATTAAAGAAATTATTAAAACCCTTTTAGGATGGTTTATCCTTAGGATTTGTAGATTCTTCTTCCTGATTTGGGCATTGACCCTAGAGGAAGGCCTGTGGTTGTCCAGCTCAGCCTGTGACTACCTTTAAGAACTGATAAGCCAAAATTTGGACCTACTAAAAGGAAGAACTGATTACAGATAGTCCCCAATTTACGATGGGCTATGAGTCGGGGCCAACTCGACAGCAAATAACAACAACAACAACAACTGTTCCAACATGGTAAGTTGATTCTGATATAAGCCGAATACTTTTTTTTTTCATTGTTATTCCCTTTGATCATCAATATCTTTGTAAATCAGATCTTTATTTGTCTTTAGGGATTGAAAACATTACATATGAACATATATATATATATATAGGAGCTCTGGTAGCATAGTGGCTAAGACACTTGCCTGCTAACC